>NC_045787.1:93989035-94181073 GCF_009873245.2 Balaenoptera musculus
CCACTGCCTCAATTTTGGGATGATTCATTGTCTCTTCAGGTGGTCCACAGATGCAGGGTACATCAAGTTGATTGTGGAGATTTAATCCGTTGCTCCTGAGGCTGCACAGAGAAATTTCCCTTTCTCTTCTTTGTTTGCACCACTCCTGGGGTTCAGCTTTGGATGTGGCCTCTCTTCTGCATGTAGGTTGCCCTTTGGCATCTGTTCTTCGCCCATACAGGAGGGGTTAAAGGAGCAGCTGATTAGGGGGCTCTGGCTCACTCAGGCCAGGAGGAGGGAGGAATATGGAATTCAGGGCGAACCTGCAGTGGCAGAGGTGCACCGTGTGTTCTCCCGGGGAAGTTGTCCCTGAATCACAGGACCCTGGCAGTGGCGGGCTGCACAGGCTCCCAGGAGGGGAAGGGTGGATAGTGACCTGTGCTTGCACACAGGATTCTTGGTGGCTGCAGCAGCAGCATTAGCACTTCATGCCCATCTCTGGTGTCCGCACTGATAGCCGCGGCTCGCGCCCATCTCTGAAGCTCATTTAGGCGGTGCTCTGAATCTCCTCTCCTCATGCACCCCGAAACAATGGTCTCTTGCCTCTTAGGCAGTTCCAGACTTGTTCCTGGACTCCCTTTTTAGGCAGTTCCAGACTTGTTCCTGGACTCCCTCCCGGCTAGCTGTGGCACAGTAGCCCCCTTCAGGCTGTGTTCACACAGCCAACCCCAGTCCTCTCCTTGGGATCTGACCTCTGAAGCCTGAGCCTCAGCTCCCAGCACCCACCCACCCCCTGGGTGAACTGACAAGCCTCTCAGGCTGGTGAGTGCTCGTTGGCACTGATCCTCTGTGCAGGAATCTCTCCACTTTGCCCTCTGCACCCCTGTTGCTGGGCTTTCCTTCGTGGCTCCAAAGCTTCCCCCCGCCCACTCTCTGTCTCCACCAGTAAAGGGGCTTCCTAGTGTGTGGAAACTTTTCCTCCTTTACAGCTCCCTCCCAGAGGTGCAGGTCCTGTCCCTGTTCTTTTGTCTCTGTTTTTTCTTTTTTCTTTTGCCCTACCCAGGTATGTGGGGAGTTTCTTGCCTTTTGGGAAGTCTGAGGTCTTCTGCCAGCATTCAGTAGGTGTTATGTAGGAGTTGTTCCATAGGAGTTTTTCCACATGTAGATGTATTTTTGATGTATTTGTGGGGAGGAAGGTGATCTCCATGTCTTACTCCTCGACCGTCTTGAAGGTCCTCCTAACCTGTCTTTAAGAATTTTATCATTTATATATATTTTAAACTTCCATTGTTTTATACTATTCTTAATTTACACTGACAAGATTCTTTTCCTTTGTTAAAATTTTATCTTATCTCCTTTTTCTTTTACATTTCTTTGTATTCTGAATTTTTCGTCAGTCACTTCTTAAATGTTTGCCTTATATTAACTTTAGATCTTTTCTTTTGTCCTTTATCCCTTAAATTTTCTGTGACTTCATGGTTTGTTTCTCTGGAACTTGGCCACACAGGAGCTGCATGGAGGTTGGAGCTGCCCCTGCAACCACTCTTCTGACTTCTATTTGCCCTTTCAAGCCTTCTAAAGAGAGCTCTTCTAAACACCTTACTCCTGATGACTCCAGCTGAATCTCCATAGGGCTATACTTACTTTCTGTTTGTAGATGATGGGACTTGACCCCCCAGGAGTTGTGGACGTAGTTATTAGAGCATGGTGTCTCTAGGATCAAAATATACTGGCAGCCAATAAGGTGGCTCCTTAACATCTATTAAAATGAAAACAACAACAAAAAGTAAGAATTGAAGACCAGGAGGCTGAGGGTGGTCATCCCAATGAAAAGTCACAATCCCTTGTTCTGTTCCCAGGCTCAAGCCAGTTTTTAGCTCTGAAACCCATTGACTGAAGAAGTGACTGTTCTGTAGGAGGAAGGACTAGCCATGATGTTGGCTAGTGTCTACTGACATGATGCCTCCATTTCTTCCACAAAGAGACCTGTAACCATTTACTTGGGTGACTTTACATTGGGAAAGGGAGAATAACCAATTTTGAAGAGTATTGGACATGGAATCTGAGCTGACCTGATACCGGAGACTGAAAGTGTCATCATGGACCCTTGTTAGAGTGGGACCATGGTATTAAGTGGAGTCCTGGCTAAAGTCTGGTTCACAGTCCCTGAGTGTACAATTGGAATCGATATACTTGGTGGGGTTACTTAGTAACCCTAATATTGAGCCCCTTGTCTGTGGAGTAAAGAGTGTCACACGGGGAAAGACCTAATGGGAACCTCTGAATCCATACCTCCCTCCCCCAGTTAGATAGTAAATCAAAACAATATTGTACCCCAAGGAGGATGGCAGAGATCAGTGCCACCATTAAAGATCTGAAAGATGCAGGGACGGTGATTCCTACCATATCTTCATTTAATTCCAGTCTGGCTTCTGCAGAAACCAGATGAATCCTAGAGAATGATGTAGACTATTGCAGATTTGACCAAGTAGCACCAATTGCAGTTGTGAATGATTAGTTATTTTGAAAAGGCCAGTGGTCCATTCTCACAGGGATAGGCAACCTATTTGAAGTATGGGTTTGCCTTTGCTGCCCAAAAAGTCTTGGCCAGCACCATTATCTGGGGGCTTTGGGAATGCTTGATCCATAGACATGGAATCCCACACAGCATAGCGTCTGACTTGGGGACCCACTTTACAGTAACAAGATTGTGGGAGAAGGCCTCTGCCTGTGGAATTCACTGGTTGTAGCACATACCACACCGTCCAGAGGCAGCTCACCTTATGAGCTGGAAAGGCCTTCTAAAGGTGCAATTCAATTGCCACCTTGAAGGAAACACTCTGAAAGCATGGGATCCCTTTGGAGTGCAGGGATTTATTAAATCAGAGACCTCTAATGTGCTGTTTCCTCAGTTGGAAGGGTACAAGTCTGGAAAACAACAAAGACAGGAATGGCCCCACCTACTATCCCTTCCAATGTCTCATGAGAAAATTTGTATTTCTCATCTCTGCAATCTGGGCTCTGTGTTGTTGGAAGTCCCAGTGCCCCAAGGGGGTACACTCTTCCTAGAGGACACAGCAAGGGTACCATTGAACTATCAGTTATGGCTGCCCCAGGGCACTTTGGACTCATTGTGCACAGAGACTAGCCGGCAAATGGAGGAGTTACCACTCTGGCAAGGGTAACTGACCCTGATCACTGGGAAGGGGTAGGATGCTTTTACACAATGGGTACAGCATCACGATCCTGTCGGGCACCTTCAGGTACTTCCTTGCCCTGCTGTAACTGTGAGTGGACATGTGCACTAACCCTAGACTGAAAACGGTGTGACGATCAAGTGATTGGACCCCTTGGGAATGAAAGTTTGGTTCCTACCATTGGAAAAGCCACTAGACCTGCCGAAGGTGAAGGGAATTTAGCATAAATGGTGGAGGAGGGAGGGGATGACTTCCAGTTGTGGCCTTGAGATCAACTGCCATGTCAGGAACTGTAGTACCTCCCACTAAACTCCTTTTTCTGAGTTTCCTCTCAGAAAGAGAGGCACATAGGAAACGAAAGAGTTGCTGCTCCCTGAACCTTTATGGAGAAGCAGATCTTCCTTCACAGTGGTCTATGGACGCTGTGAAAATGTGCCTAGCTGGCCTCCTGGGCCCAAGCTGCTATGCTTAAAAACCATCACCAAGGGAGGCCATGCCTCTTCCTATGGGCTCTCCTCTCTGAGTCAGGTAGGGAGACACAGAGCTCTGACAGCAGTCTCTGGGCTCCCGGACTCCCAACAGCTTTGTTAACCCTTCCACCAACTGCAGAGCAGTCTAGGATGCTTGCACCCAACCTTCTTTCCCTCTCTCCTTCACTCGGGGTCAGATTTATGTTGAGGTCTGATGACTCTCCCATTTTTCCCTGGCTCCCTGCCTATTTCCTTTCCCACAGGCATTTCCCCTAATAAAACCCTTGCACATTTCGTCTCATCTTGGCATTTGGCTTCTGCTTCTGGGAGGATCCAGACTTAACACCAAGCTGTGACTTTGTTCTGACAGACAGCTAACTTACTTGTCAAATCAGCTTGGAGCTTCTGAGGCTTGTTTTCAGGCTTAGGTGGGCCAGACCTCAGATAGCTTTTTCTTCTAGGATTAGTTTGGCCCTAAAACTAAGGAGTTTCCTTTCTGGGGTTTCTGATTAAATGCCCTAAAGTTTAGCAAGGACTCTCCACTCTGGCTGGCTGGAACATGAATATCCCCCAGCCTTTTGTGAACTCTGGAATTATTCATCTTATAGCTTCCTGTTTTTTGTTTTGTTTTCTGGCTAACTTTGTGACATTTTATCCTATGCATGTGCAGCTAAGTATGCAGCAATTGACTCAAGGGACTCCTGTGCAAATTTCTCTGTACAACTACCTCTCTGATACTCTGCCCTATTCATACTAGACACCTCTCTTCAAACTCCAGGCTAGACAGCTGGGATAATTATAGATGTTATGTCATTCGTGTCCCTTCTCTCAGAGAGGAATCGTAAGCCTATACTGATTTTTGTTTAATATCTGAAAACAGTTGCTTCATAAACCTTACTCAATTTTCTAGTTGATTACCATAAGAGGGCAGTTACCACAGGAGGGCAAGGCTGGTTCCAGTTGCTTTATCATGGTTGGAAGTGGAATCCCATTACCAGCACCACCCTTAGACCTGGGCAAGGCAAGTAGAGCTCCCTCTCTGGCTTGTTCCTTAGAGAGTCCTGTGCTTTAGAAGACCTTTTTAGAAGTTTTCAAGTCCTGTCTGCCCCTGCTGCCTGAGACCAGCTGAGGCCACTAGCGCCATCCTGTGGGAGTGTCCGAAACCCAGACCAGGACCTTTGTGGGCTCTGGACCCTATTTCTCCCCTTCTGGATGCTCTCTAACCCTTACCTTGAGCATGGGCTTGACCAGAGCCCTGAGGAGCTCCAATGCAGGAGTGTGGCTTGACTGGTGCATTGTTTCCTATGCCTGATGTGGTATTTCTTTTGCAAGATTACCTGATATTGGGCTGCCAGAAAGTGCCGATATGCTGATATTTTGATGACTCTAACCCACTTGGGACACAGTATAAGTTCAGTTCTCTGGTCTACCACAACCCCACCAATGACCCTTAGGCTTTATCCATGTATGTGGGCCCATGCATCAGTTCTCACATTTATATTCCAACTAGTCTACAACACCAAAGAGGACAGCAGGGGAATAGCACATGTCCTTTATCCTTTGTGCCCCTGTCATGGGCACCCAGGGCAGTCTCCTCACCCCATCCCCAGGCTCTGTGCCATGTGCCAGGTAGTTTTCCATTGGTGGCTGCATCTATTTCCTCCAAGCACTTTTGAGGCCATTGTTCTGCAGTGCCAATGGGAACTTTTCTGGGTATGTTCAAGAGGTGGAAAAGTAAGTCATGAATAATAGATGCATTCCAATATTTCTATAAGCAGGAGCTTTTTGATTCCTTCCACTACAGCAGCAGTTCTCAGCATTAAAATCACTTGGGAAATTTTTTAAAATACCAATGCTTTGGTCTGTCATACAGAGTGAAGTAAGTCAGAAAGAGAAAAACAAATACTGTATGCTAACGCATATATATGGAATCTAGAAAAATGGTAGTGATGAACCTAGTGGCAGGGCAGGAATAAAGACACAGATGTAGAGAACGGACTTGAGGACACAGGGGAGGAAGGGGAGGCTGGGATGAAGTGAGAGAGTGGCATGGACATATATACACTACCAAATGTAAAATAGATAGCTCGTGGGAAGCAGCTGCATAGCACAGGGAGATCAGCTCGGTGCTTTGTGACCACTTAGAGGGGTGGAATAAGGGTCGTGGGAGGGAGACACAAGAGGGAGGGGATATGGGGATATATGTATATGTATAGCTGATTCACTTTGTTATACAGCAGAAACTAACACAACGTGGTAAAGCAATTATACTCCAATAAAGATGCTAAAAAAAAAAAAAAAAAAAGAAAAACCAGTGCTTTGGCCCTACCCCAGACTAATTACAACAAAATTTCTGGGCATGGGGCTTCAGCATCTTTGTTTGGAAAACTGAGGTGATTCTAATGTACAGCCAGGGCTGAATCTACTGCTCTCATTCTGGCATATCAGGCTCATTGACTCCAGGCTACTGCTGAGTTTAAGTTTCAATTAATTCTAATCCAGATCTTCAAGTAACATATTAAATATGAAGTTTTCGATGAGAGCATCAGTATCAATAAATTTAACCTGATTCAATCTTATATTTGATCTAACACCCTTAGAATCCATTCCCATATATGCTCCCCAGACTTCGGCTGATACAAAATAGAAAGATCCTACATGTGTAAGCCCTCTTCCTGGAGAAGACCTGGCATCTCTTTGTCTGGGCTATTTTAGGATCTCATTTTGAGCCTGGAGGCAATGAGAAGTGGATGGGTGAGGTCTGCAAATAAGTATCCCTTTTCAAGGCAAATGCTCCAGATGAGGCAGAAAGGTTTTTCTGAAGGAGAGATGGTTTCCTCAGAGTAGAGAGCTGGTAAAGGAGGTTCTGCGAGAACTGCTGATTTGAAGTTCTCAGCTTTGTCTCTCCAAATGGTCCCATCCTGTCTCAGCATCTCACTCCTTCCCAGTGTCTTTACCTTAGCATTAGAGACCTGGCGGGGTTACATATTTAACTGGCATGCAACTCTGGGCCTAATCCAATCTATGTTGGTCTTGCAGCTAGATGAGATAAGGGCCTTCTTTAAGGTAACCATAAGATTTTCTGACTGTCCACTTATACTTTGAGATGGGAGTTTAGATCCTTAATCTTTTTTTTTTGAGACAGGGGGAAGGAGCTCTCTTTAGGACAGTCAGAAGAAGCCATAATAATCCACAATCCTCATAATCACCATTGTCACCATAATAGCTAACTCCTATAGCCACTCGATCTCCCAGTGCCTTGCTTCCTACCTGTAATTCATCCTATGCCACCTTCGATGAGAATTTGAGTAAGCATTGTCCCCGCAAGAAGGATATTCATGTGCTCTTCAAATATGTGAGCTGCCCAATCCCATAGTCACATCTTGAGAATCTATTTCCTGGAACAATTCCTGATATAAGTATTGTATCAGGTCCCAAAACAAAACAGATCACACAATCCATGGGTTTAACTGGCATTTAACAAAGGGGCTGTTTCTGGAGGTGTGGACAAGATTAAGGGAAACAATAACGAATCATCACACATCCAAGAACTAGCAACGATGAGAAATCATTACCACACTTAGACCTGAAAGGACAAGAGGAAATGGTTTAGCCAGAGCCTAGGAAAGCTAGAGCTGTGGAAGAGAGCCACTCAACAGGAGCTGGGCTGTAGTGGAACCCTTGCCAGACTCATAGTGCTGAAGTACAGAAGGAGGAAGAAGAAATACTTCAACTTCTCTCTCTTTTTGCCTTTTGATCTCCTGATGAAGCCTCCCATTGGTCAAACCCAATTGTACTCAAAGGGCAAGAGAGGCTGGCTGATGCTATTAGTAGAGATCAGCTTCTCAGGGCAAAGATTAGATTAGATGATGAGGAACTGAGAATAATTAGCCCAAGATACCAATCTCTTGCCAAAAATCTGCTACAGGAGCAGACCTTTATGAAATCTCTGTTGATCTTAGCCTTTGCTGCTTACGAATTTATCTGTGGCTACTGAGGGGATGCTCCCAGGATATGGAGATTTAAAAAAAAAAAGCATAGTATTCCTGATCTTATTTTGATATTGTCAGTCCATGGGAAGACTTCTCAGTGAGGTAGTAATAGAACCAGGAAGGGAAGTGAAATTATCCAGCTCCTAGCCTGCTGTTCAGTTCTCTACCTGAATTCCAGAACTTCCCCTGTTTTTCTTTTGTATGGCTATCCTGGTTTACACAAATGGTGAAGCTTCACCTAATGCCAATAAGGGTCTTCTGGCTGAGTGAGATGCCAGTTACAGGGCAGTGCTCAGTAAAACTCCTGCCTCCTCAAGGCATAGAAAATGGGGTGGAGTGGTAATTTTAGAGAGGACGCTGGAAAATTGAAGGTGCAATTGGCAGGTCTGAGATCCATTTTTTTTTTTTTTTAACATCTTTATTGGAGTATAATTGCTTTACAATGGTGTGTTAGTTTCTGCTTTATAACAAAGTGAATCAGCTATACGTATACATATATCCCCATATCTCTTCCCCCTTGTGTCTCCCTCCCACCCTCCCTATCCCACCCCTCTAGGTGGTCACAGAGCACCGAGCTGACTGAGATCCATTTCTGGGCGAACTTCATTTCTTTCCTACGGCTCATAAACTGTGTGACAAATAATAACCACTCTGAGAGTGCTTTCTGTGTATCCTTAGATAAAAATAATGTTTGGCAATACATAACATTTTCCCTGAGGTTTAGCTTTGTGATAGCTTCCTCCTTATAAGTATTTTATTTAAATCTTGAGGCAAGAATGACTATACTAAACTTTTTTGTTCAAGTATGGAAAAGATTGGTAATTGTCTTCCAATGTCCATTCTTCCTTTCTTCTTTTTAGTATTAGAAAGCATCCCATAGAATGTTAGAGACAAATGTAGTTTTCCTTAGAGCCAGATATGGCCATGTGATTTCCTTATCATTGGAATATGGACAAAAAAGACATGTGCAAGACATCTGCATAAATTTCCTAAATAAAAACACTTGCCCTCCACTTTCTGCTTTTTCCCTAACTGGGGCCAGGGTGCAGTTGAAGTGCTGGTGAGGCAGTTTTGAACATGTGGACAAAGACTACCTCCCTGGGGGATGGATGATGTCATGGAAGAGAACCACCTGCCCATCTTGGAACCTCCACTTACCACTAGGCTATCATGTGAAGAAATAAATTTCTGTCTTGCTGCAGCCCCTGCCTTTTTGGATCCGTTTATTATAGCAGCTTAGCCTAAACCTTAACTACTAATACATCAGGGCTTATTTCAAAGTCACACATGACAATTGACTGTTTTGTGCAAATTTGTCTGAGAAGCTCTCCTGTAATCCCTAACTTCCCATCTAAATAAACAGACCAAACAAAATATTTTATTGAAACCAAACAAAATATTTTATTGACCAAACAAACAAAATATTTTATTGACCAAACAAATAAACAGACCAAACAGAATATTTTATTGGAAATCAGGTTTTGTATTAATTTTATGTGCTTAAATGGATACTGAAAAAAGAAATGAACATATATTTTAATGTGTGTTTTTTGGTATTATTTCTAGGGTGATTTTCTCATTCATGTGTTTTGCTTCCTCTCCTTTTTTTTTTTTTTTTTAAACTTGACTTTTTTTTTTTTTACATCTTTTTTTTTTTTAAGATTTATTGATTGATTGATTGATTGCTATGTTGGGTCTTCGTTTCTGTGCGAGGGCTTTCTCTAGTTGTGGCAAGCGGGGGCCACTCTTCATTGCGGTGCGCGGGCCTTTCACTATCACGGCCTCTCTTGTTGCGGAGCACAGGCTCCAGACGCGCAGGCTCAGTAGTTGTGGCTTACGGGCCTAGTTGCTCCGCAGCATGTGGGATCTTCCCAGACCAGGGCTTGAACCCATGTCCCCTGCATTTGCAGGCAGATTCTCAACCACTGCGCCACCAGGGAAGCCCCACCTCTCCTTTTTTTAAATCACTATTTTCCATACTTACGGTTTCCACACTGGTTGCACACCAGATTGTGTGCAAGATATGACAGAGAAAACACTCATGACTTTATCCTCCTCTTCTTTACAGTTGTTCTCAATTATTCTATGTGAATTGTCAAAGTCAGGAAGTATATTTTCTAATTTAGGAAAGAGGGTCGGTTTATACACTGTTGATCTTCATTTTAAGCACATTAACTTAGTGAACGTGACTAAAATATAATATGCAATATGACAGAGTAGGAGAAATAAAATTCTTGGGAACTAATAATTTGAACCCCAATACTCATTGTTAAAACACTTATTGAACATATAATGCTGTAAGGATGTGGACTCAGTGTTTCATTAACACTCAAGCCATGGTTTGTAGGAGAAATGCCTTTAATGAATAGAAGGGAAGAGAGTGATTTGCACATTTCTTGTACAAAACAATAAGTGATGGAGTAAAGGCTTCTGTAAAACAGCATCTCAGGAGAGCTCCTGATGCATTCACCCCCAGCCTGTCACTAAAATACCTAGTCGGCTTTGAAAAGGATTTTTAAAAACCACCAAAAATTAGGAGTAACAACTATTGATAGCATTGGAGGAGTTTCTAGTTACTACTAGTTCCATGCAGTCAGAAACAGGGCAAACCTGCCTGACTGGAAATACACAGGAAGCCCTCTGCCCTGCCCCTGCCTGAATATCCATGTGCAGAAAGAATGAAATTGGAATCTTACCTTACACCAAAAAAAAAAAAAAAAGAACCCTCAAAATGAATCAAAGACCTAAACAGAAGAGCTAAAAAGGTAAAATTCATTGAAGAAAACATTGGAGAAAGTCTTTATGACATTGGATTTAACAGTGAGTTGAGGAAGGTATCCAGGGAATGACATGCTGCATCAGAGGTGGTATTATTGCCACAGATAAAGCATTTTAAGTGGGGATAGAGACATGAGGCAGCAAAGCCCTTGGGCATTAGAGTTTCCTGAATGGATGTTCAGTGTCAGAGAACTGGATCATGGGGCTGGTGGTAGTAGGGGCAGGGAGTGGAGACTTCACTTCAGCCAGGTGGTTCCCTGTATTAGACCCACTCTCACCATCTACGGGTGTATAGGACTGACTCTTGATTTCACTCTCTATCTACTTGGACATATTTCTTTCTCAGTACTAAGCCTGGATACTGTCCTTGTCCAAGTCCCAAGACTGGATAGATTTTTCCTTTTGTGCAGCTATATTGTGGGGAGGAAACACTTGATAAATTCTCCAAGAACTAAAGAGAAAAATGACTTAAGATAAAAATCAAGAGAAAGAGCACAATAGATAAAGAAGAAAAGATGACAGTGATTCAAGCTAAGAATTATGGATGTTTCTGATGAAGGGAAAAAAACAATTGAAACAAAAGAAACAAGAATTTAAAACATAAGTCTATAAAACTTTCTTAAAGTGAAAAAACTGATTACAAATCTCAAAAGAATCACAATATTCTAAATTTTAAAAAACCTGTGAAAGAGGTTTGCTCTTAAACATATCCTAGCAATAACTTTTGAATTATGAAGATAAAGAAAAAAATCCTGTATGTATCCTGACAGAAGCGTAATAGAATTTCAAACAGGACATTTTCTATAGTGTATTAGTTTGGGTCTTCCAAGAAGCAGACTCCAAGATGGAATTAGATGTGGAAAGGATTTACTGGGGGAAATGACTGTAAGAAGAAAAGGGCAGGGAGCCAGAGGAGGTAGGGAGAGCCTTCAGACTGTGATGCTGGTCTGACCTCTTTGTAGGAGGGAGGGAAGAGAAGTGGGCTGGAGAAGAAGAGTCCCAGACTGCAGTGCCATGTTAAGAAAACTTCTGGCAGGCCAATGAGAAGCCCTCCAGCCAAAACTGCCTATCAGCAGAGTCCTTCACAAGACTTTCATTAACATCCCTGCCATGCTTGTCATTCATTGGCTGGGAACAGCCTACAGGGTGCATGGCCTCAGTGTTAACACTGTGATAGACTCAGAGCAGCACCTGAGGCTGTCAGTCACTTGCACTCACTGAAGGGGGAGATGGGACTGATGCACATTTTCAGGGCCACCGAATGCAATCAGCCACAACCCTACACCTGAGGACCATAGATGATAAGTATCAACAATCTAAAAGTTTATTAGGCACATGTAAGCAGGATTTAGTAAAGACAACAAAGGGAGTCTAGAGACTTCTACCGCAACCAGGCTCTAGAAGAGAAGGGTGCAATTTGAAATTGAAAGTTGAAATCACTCATTGATCCATGGGCTGCCTAATGGATGTTACATTAGCAGGCATGAAAACAACATGAATCGCGTCGAACACCTCCACCAAAGCTCTTGGGGTGACCAGGCGCATTGTCAATGAGCAGTCATATTTTGAAAGGAATCTTTTTTTCTGAGAAGTAGGTGTTTATTATAGTGGGCTTAAAATATTCAGTAAACCCTGGCTTTGTTGTTCCTGTGTTGCTGAGCACATGCAGAGTAGACTTAGCATAATTCTTAAGGGCCCTAGGAATTTTGAAGTGGTTAATAAACATTAGCTTCAACTTCAAGTCACCAGCTGCAAGGGAGTCGGACTGTCCTTTGAAGCTTTGAAGTCAGGCATTGACTTCTCCTCTCTAGCTATGAAAGTCCTAGATGACAACTTCTTCCAATAGAAGGCTGTTTCATCTACATTGAAAATCTGTCGATAATGTGTAGCCACCTTCATTCATTATCTTAGGTAGATCTTCTGGATAACTTGCTGCAGCTTCTACATCAGCACTTGCTGCTTCACCTTGCACTTTGATGTTATGGAGACAGCTTCTGTCCTTAAACCTCATGAACCAAACTCTGCTAGCTTCAAACTTTTCTTCTGCAGATGCCTCACCTCTGTCAGTCTTCATAGAATTGAAGAGAGTTAGGGCCTTGCCCTGGATTGGGCTTTGGCTTGAGGGAATGTTGTGATCTTCTTTCCAGACCACTAAAACTTTCTCCATGTCAGCAATCAGGCTATTTCACTTTCTTATCATTCATGTGTTCACTGGATTAGTACTTTTAATTTCCTTCAAGAACTTTTTCTTTGCATTCAGAACTGGCTGTTTGGTATAAGAGGTCTGGCTTTTGGCCTATCTTGGCTTTCGACATGCTTTCTTCACTAGGCTTAATCATTTCTAGCTTTTGATTTAAAGTGAGAGATGTGCAATTCTTCCTTTCACTTGAACACTTAGAGGCCATTGTAAGGTTATTAATTGGCCTAATTTCAATATTGTTGTGTCTCAGGGAATAGGAAGGCCTGAGGGGTGGGAGAGAGATAGGGGAATGGCTAGTCAGTGGGGTGGTCAGAAGACACACAACATTTATTGGTTAAGTTCACCTTCTTATGTGTATGTGGTTCTTGGTGCCCCCAAACAATTAACAATAGTAACATCAAAGGCAACTGATCACAGATCACCATAGCAAATATAATAATAATGAAAAAGTTTGAAATATTGAGAGAATTACCAAAATGTAACATAGAGACACAAAGTGAGCAAATACTGTTGGGAAAATGGCACCAATAGATTTGCTTGATGCAAGGTTGCCACAAAAATCCAATCTGTAAAAAATACAGTATCTGTGAAGTGTAATAAAGCAAAGTTCAATAAAACAAGGTATGCTTGTAGTCTTTTACTCCAACATAATATTCATTTTTCAAAAGGATTCACATTTTTTCCCTAGCAGTTCATTTGTTAAATTTTCAAAGTAACAGG
Organism: Balaenoptera musculus; assembly: GCF_009873245.2. Taxonomy (NCBI): domain Eukaryota; kingdom Metazoa; phylum Chordata; class Mammalia; order Artiodactyla; family Balaenopteridae; genus Balaenoptera; species Balaenoptera musculus. The sequence continues at coordinate 94,002,372 of NC_045787.1, forward strand.
TATAATTACAAACACTCATGGACTAAAACACCCAGAGAGTGACAATAAGTTTTAAGCTAATGTTGCCTGCATAGTCTTGGATTTTAATAAGTAATAGCTCTTGATCACTATCAATAATAAAATCTTACTATTACGCTTAGCTTTATAGTACTATGTATTTTTATTGTGGTGAGATATACATAATGTTATCTTTATCTTTTTAACCATTTGTAAGTGTATAATTTGTGGCATTAAATATATTCACAGTGTTATGTAACCATAACCATTATCTATACTTAGAACTTTTCATCATCCCTAGCAAAGCTTTGTACCCAGTAAACAATACCTCTTTTCCCCCTCACCCCAACCCCTGGTAACCTCTAATCTATTTTCTGTCTCTGTGTATTTGCCTCTTCCAGGTACCTCATATAACTTCATACCATCATACAATATTTATCTTTTTGTGTCTGACTTATTTCACTAAGCATGATGTCCATTCATGTTGTACCATACATCAAAATTTCAATCCTTTCTATGACAATAATATTCCATTGTATGTATATACCATGTTTTGTTTATATATTCATCTGTTGATGGACATTTGGGTTTTTTCCACCTTTTGGCTATTGTGAATAATGTTGCTACAAACACTGGTATATGAATGTCTTTTTGATTCCCTGTTTTCTATTTTTATGGATATATACTTAGGAGTGGAATTTACTTGGTCATATGGTAGTTCTATATCTACTCTTTTGAGAAACCACCAAAATGTTTTCTACAGAGCATCATTTTACATTCGCTCCAGCAATGCATGAGGGTTCCAATTTCTCCACATCCTTGTCCACACTTCTTGTTTTTCATTTTTGTTTTTGATTTTTATTATAGTTATCCTAGCAGGTACGAAGTAGTGTCTTATTTTGGTTTTGATTTGCATTTCCCTAATGCCAAATGATGTTAAGCATCTTTTTAAGCTTATTGGCCTTTGTCTGTCTTCTTTGGAGAAATGTCCATTCATGTCATTTGACTATTTTTGAATTGGGTTGTTTGTTTCTTGTTGTTGAGTTCTTTATATATTCTGGATATTAATCCTTAATCAGATATATAATTTTCAAATATCCTCATTCTACAGGTTGTCTTTTTACTATCTTGACAGTATCCTTTGATGTACAAAAGTACTTAATTTGTTGAAGTTCAGTTTATTTTTCTTTTGTTACCTGTGCTTTTGTTGTCATATCCATAAAGTCATTGCCAAACCCAACGTTATAAAGACTTTCTCCAGTGCTTTCTTCTATAAGTTTTATATTTTTAGCTCTTATGTTTATGTCTTTGATCCATTTTGAGTTTATTTTTGTATGTGGTGTAAGGTAAGGTTCCAATTTCATTCTTTTACATGTGGATATCCAGTTTTCCCAGCACCATTTGTTGAAAAGGCTGTTCTTTCCTATTGAATAGTCTTGGCACTCTTGTTGAAGTGATGGTTCAACCATTATGATGGTTTATTTCTGGGCTCTCTATTTTATTCTATTCTATTGGTCTATATGTCTATCGTTATGCCAGTACCACACTGTTCTAATCACTTTAGCTTTGTAGTAAGTTTCAAAAGTGAGAAGTGTGAGTCCACCAGCTTTTTCTTTTTCAAGATTATTTTGGGTATTTGGGGCCATTTGCAATTTAATATAAATTTGAGGACTGGCTTTTCCATTTCTGTGAAATAGGCTGTTGGAAGTTTAATAGGGATTGCGTTGTATGTATATCACTTTGGGTGACCTTGACATTTTAACAATTTTAAATCTTCCTATTCATGAACATGGAATGTCTTTCCATTTATGTAGGTCTTCTTTAATTTCTTTCATCAGTGTTTTGTAATTTTCAGCACACAAGTCTTTCACCTCCTCGGTTAGATTTATTCCTAAGTATTTAATTCTTTTAGGTGCTATTGTAAATGGAATTACTTTCCTAATTTCATTTGCTGATTATTCATTGCTAGTGTATAGAAACACAACTGATCTTTGTGAGTTGATCTTATATCCTGCAATTTTGCTAAATTTATTTATTTATTTTTTTAACTCTAATAACTTTCTTGTAAATTCTTTGGGATTTTCTATATATAGGATTATGTCTTCTGCAAAAAGAGATAGGTTTATCTCTTCCTTTCTGATTTGCATTTCTTTTCTTTCTTTTTCTTGTCTAATAGCTCTGACTAGAGTTTCCAGTACAATGTTGAATAGCTGCAATGAAAGCAGGCATCCTTGTCTTGTTCCTGCTCTCAGGGAGGAAAGCTTTCAGGTTTTCACCATTGAATATGATGTTAGCTGTGGGTTTTTCATAAATATTCTTTATCATGTTGAGGATTTTTCCCCTTTATTCCTAGTTTTCTGAGAGCTTTTATCAATTAAAGGGTATTGAATTCTATCAAATGCCTTTTCTGCATCATTTGAGATGATCATGTAGTTTTTTTTCTTTGTTCTATTCATGTTCTATTCCTTTGTTCTATTACATCAACGGATTTTCTTATGTTGAAATAGCCCTGCATTCTTGGGATAAATCCCACTTGGTCATGGTGAATAATCCTTTTAATACTCTGTTGGATTTTGTTTGCTAATATTTTGTTGACTATTTTGCATCTATATTCATAAAGATAGTGGTCTGTCATTTTCTTTTCTTGTGATGTCTTTATCTGGCTTTGTTATCAAAATAATGCTTTTATAAAGTGTTTCCTCCTTTTCAAGTTTGTGGAAGGGTTAAGAAGGATTGGTTTCAATTCCTCTTTAAATACTTGGTAGAATTCACTGGTGAAGCCATCTGGTTCAGCACTTTTGTTTGGGGGGAGGTTTTTGGTTATTTATTCAGTCTCTATTTTCTATTTCTTTTTGAGTCAGTTTAGGTAATTTGTGCATTTTGAAGAATTTGTCATTTCTTTCAGGTTAACTACCTTTGTATTATTCTGTTATAATCCTTTTTACCTCTGTAAGATGGATAGTAATGTCCCCACTTAGGTTTCTGATTTTAGTTATTTGCATCTTCTCTTTTTTCCTTTGTAATTCTAGCTAAAGGTTTGTAAATTTTGCCAATCTTTTCTAAGAACCAATTTTTGGTTCCATTGATTTTCTTTATTGTTTTCCTATTCTCTCTTTTGTTTACCTCCACTCTGATCTTTATTATTTCCTATCTTCAGGTTTAGTTTGCTCTTATTTTTGTAATTCCTTAAGGTATAAAGTTAGGTTATGGATTTGAGATTTTTCTTCTTTTTAAATGTAGACATATGTAGCTATAAATTTCCCTCTGAGCATTGTCTCATTGATTGCCATAAGTTTTGGTACGTTGTATTTCTGTTTTCACTTAACTCTAAGTATTTTCTAATTTCCCTTTTGATTTATTTTTTGACTCATTAGTTGTTTGAGAGTGTGTTATTAATTTCCACATATTTATGAATTTTTTTAGTATTCCTTCTGTTATTGATTTCTAATTTCACCCCACTGTGTTCAGAAAAGATGCTTTGTATAATATCTATCTTTTAAAGCAATTGAAACTTGTTTTCTGGCCTAACATTTGGTCTGTCCATGGAGCAGTCTCAGGTGTGCTTGAGACTGATGTTGTTTGGATGGAGTAGTGTGTATATGTTTGTTAAACCTAGTTGGTTTATTGTGTTGTTCAAGTCTTCTGTTTCCTTACTTATCATCTCTCTGGTTGATCTATCCATTATTGAAAGTAGGGTACTGAAGTCTTCAACTATTATTGTAGAACTGTCTAGTTCTCCCTTCAATTCTGTCAATTTTTGCTTTATGTATTTTGAGAATATGTTATAGATGTGTGAATGTTTATAATTATCGTATCTTCTTGCTGTAGAAAACCTTTTACTAATATAAGATCCATTTTTGTCTCTTGTAAACTTTTTTGATTTAAAGTCTATTTGTCTGGTATTGGTATAGCTGCTTCAGCTCTCTTTTGGTTACTATTGGCATGGAATATCTTTTTTCCTCCTTTCACTTTCAACCTGTATCTTTAGATCTAAAATGAGTCTCTTGTAGATAGCATATAGATAAATCATGTTTAAAAAAATCCATTCTGCTAATCTCTGTCTTTCTGTTGGAGAGTTTCATTCTTTTACATTTAAAGTAATTACTTATAAGAAGGGATTTTCTTTTGCCATTTTGCTATTTGTTTTCTATAGGACTTAAATTTTTTTTCATTTCCCCCATTACTGCCTTCTTTTGTGTTTAACTGAGTTTTTAAAATTAATTAATTAATTTACTTTTGGCTGTGTTGGGTCTTCGTTGCTGCATGAGGGCTTCCTCTAGTTGCAGTGAGTGGGGGCTACTCTTTGTTGAGGTAGGTGAGCTTCTCCTTGCAGTGGCTTCCCTTGTTGTGGAGCATGGGCTCTAGGTGCACAGGCTTCATTAGTTGTGGCACACAGGCTCTAGAGCACAGGCTCAGTAGTTGTGGAGCATGGGCTTAGTTGCTCTGTGGCATGTAGGATCTTTCTGGACCAGGGCTCAAACCCGTGTCCCCTGCATTGGCAGGTGGATTCTTAAGCACTGTGCCACCAGGGAAGCCCTTTTAATTGATTTTTGTATGAAACATTTTATTCCTTTCTCATGTATTTATGTATATAAGTTATAGATATTGTCTTTGTGGTTTCCATAGGGATTACACTTAACATTCGAAAGTTATGGCAATCCAATTTGAATTTATACCCACTTAACTTCAATAACATATGAAGACTCTGTTCCTATACAGCTTGATTCTCCTCCCCCCACATTTCTATTATTGATGTCACATCTTTATACATTGTGTGTTCAATAATGTAAATTAAATTTTTTACGTATTTATTTTTTGAATCACATAGAAAATAAAAAGTGGAGTTACAAACCAAAATTACAATAATACCTGCTCTTGTAATTACCCATGTATTTACTTTTACCAGAGATCTTAATTTCTTCAAATGACCTTGAGTTACTGCCTAGTGTCCTTTCATCTTAACCTGGGTTTCTGTTAGCATTTCTTACAGGGCAGATATAATGGTAACATACTCCTTCAGCTTTTGTTTATCTGGGAATGTCTTATTTCTTCCTCACTTTTTTTTTTAAATTTTATTTATTTATTTATTTATTTATTAATGGCTGTGTTGGGTCTTCGTTTCTGTGTGAGGGCTTTCTCTAGTTGCGGTGAGCAGGGGCCACTCTTCATCTCGGTGCGCGGGCCTCTCACTATCGTGGCCTCTCTTGTTGCAGAGCACAGGCTCCAGACGCGCAGGCTCAGCAATTGTGGCTCACGGGCCTAGTTGCTCCGCGGCATGTGGGATCTTCCCAGACCAGGGCTCGAACCCGTGTCCCCTGCATTGGCAGGCAGATTCTCAACCAGTGCACCACCAGGGAAGCCCCTTTTCCTCACTTTTGATGGGCAATTTTGCTTGATATAGAATTATAGGCTGACAGTTTTTTTCTTTCAATACTTTGAATATGTCAACCTACTGCTTTCTAGTCTCCAAGCTTTCTGATGAGAAGTCAGCTGATAGTCCTATTGGAAATCTCTTGAATGTGACAAATCACTTCTTCCTTCTCTTGCAAGATTCTCTCTTTGTCCTTGGCTGTTGACAGTTTGATTATAATATGCCTTGGTGTGGATTTCTTTGAGTTTATCCTGGAATCTGTTGAGCTTGTTAGATTTGTAGATTTATATCTTGCAAAAGATTGGGAGAGTTTTTGTACATTATTTTTTCAAATAATCTCTTTGTCCCTTTCCCTCTCTTCTCTTTTTGAGACTCTCACAATCTGTATGTTGGTCTTCTTTTTTTTCTTTTTTTTAACATCTTTATTGGAGTATAATTGCTTTACAATGGTGTGTTAGTTTCTGCTTTATAACAAAGTGAATCAGCTATGCATATACATATATCCCCAAATCTCTTCCCTCTTGCATCTCCCTCCCTCCCACCCTCCCTATCCCACCCCTCTACTGTTCTCCATAGTGGCTGTATCAATTTACATTCCCATATGTTGGTCTTCTTGATGGTATCCCACAGGGCTCTTAGTCCCTGTTCATTTTTCTTCTTCTTTTTTTTTTTTTCTTTTTCTTGTTATTCAGACTGGATAATCTCATTTGACCTATCTTCAGTTTCATTGATTCTTTCTTCTTCTTGGTTAAAAACTGCTCTTGAGCTCCTTGATTGAAGTTTTATTTTAGTTATTGTACTGTCAACTTCAAATTTTCTATTTGGTGCTTTTTTTAGAATTTCTGTCTCTTTATTGATATTATCTATTTGATGAGATATCATCCCCATACTTTCCTTTAGGTCTTCAGACATGCTTTCCTTTGGTTCTTTCAACATATTTAAAATAGCTAATTTTAAGTCTTTGTCTCATAAGGCCAAAGTTTAAAAGTCCTTAGGAACATTTTCTATTGACTATTTTTTCTGCTGTGTATGGGCATACTTTCTTTTTTCTTTTCATTTCTCATAATTTTCTTTTGTTGGAAACATTTTAAATCATGTGACAACTCTGAAAAAAAATATTTTCCTGCTTCTTCAGGGTTTGTTGTTGTTGTCATTTGTTTGCTTAAAGACTTTTCTGAACTAATTCAGTAAAGTCTGTATTCTTTGCTATAGTAGCCACTGATGTCTATGTTCAGGTAGTTTATTGGTCAGCTAATGGTTAGACAGAGGTTTCCTTAAATACCTAGAATCAGTAAGTTTCCCAGTTTTTGCCAAGGGGTTCTCTGTATGTGTTGAGGCACACCTTCAACACATCCAGGCAGTTGACAATTCTGCCATAGTCTTCACATCTGCCTTGAGCAGTGCCTCAAGATTAGCTAGATGTGAGAGTTTAGGGCCTTCTCAGTTCTTTTCTGAGCATGTGTACAGCCTTAGTCATGTGCATAGCTGTATACATGCATGTAGCCTTCTAGATGTTTGGAATATGTCGGAGCTTTTCAAAGCCCCCTATAGATATCTAATTCCTGAATTTTTCCCTTTAAGCTTTCTGTTGAGCTTAATGTTTGTCTCGAATGTTTGCCCACTGCAGGCAGTTGCAATGTTAAACAATTGCCTATGATTGTTTTCAACCAGTACCCCTGGGGAAAGACTGTTTGCACTGAGTCAACTCTGAATCTGGTCAATAAAGACAGCCATGAGAGTAGCATCTTCCAGGGAATCACCAGATAGTTCAAATAATGACAGTTCTCTCAGAATGACGCTTTAAAGGAATTTAACACTTTTATGCCTCATTGAGTGCCTGCCAGACTGCTTGGTTTTCACTATACCAGGCTGTTGATTTTTAAGTCTACTGCAGAACTGAGGAGAGGAAAATGAGAATAAAGCAAGTTAAAATGCCATAAAGCTCACTGATTTTTTTACAGAGATTTGTCTGTTTTTCTTGAACAAACACTCCATTAATTGCTGCAAGATTTTGGTTACTTTCTTGAGTTCTGAAATAGTTAATTCTGACAATGTTTCCAGTGTTCACATTGGTTTCATGGAGGAGAAGATTTTCAGTGATCCTGGCTCTGCCTTCCTTCTGGATATCTGGTTTTTGACTCTTGATCAATTTATGATGTGCTGATTAAGGTCTGAAAATTTCCCTGGAGACCCCTAGGGTTAGTTTCTTTACTGATGGTTTACAACTGGATTTATGGGTCTGACTAACCTGGCTTGATTATTTAAAGAGCCTCCTTAAGAGTTTCTCCTTTGAGCTTTCTGTAAACAAGATTCCTTTCACAGACCTTGGTGGTTCAAGCTGGTGACATAGCATGGCTCACTCATGCAAATAAGGGCCCTTGGGTAGCTTGCACATGGGATGTCTCTCTGACTTCCAATGCTTGCCTGTATTCTCTTTCTCTTGCTGCACCATACTATTTTCCTTTAAATAAAAGCTTAAATGAAAATACCCTGTGAAAGCTGGTGAATCCTTTCAAATAACCAAACTGGGGAAATCTTTGCAATGGTATGTACATAAACAATATAATAGCATGCAGCTGCAGAAAAGAATGTGAAAGATATCTGTGGACTGATATGGAAAGACATCCAGGATATATTGTTAAATGAAAATGCAAGGTGCAGAATTGCATTTTTTTAAGTAGGAAAGAGGAGAAATACAAAGGTATATAATTGTATTTGCTTGATTTGCATAAGGAAATACTGAAAGAATACAAAAAACTATGAAAATTGTTAACTGTGGAAGTAGTGGAAGCAAGATACAAATTTTCCTATTGTTTCAGTTTTTGAAACTTATGAATATATTACCCATTCAAAAAAATTAAAATTTCAAAGTAAATGAAGAAAAAAGGAAAATAAAAATTAGGTCATGTGACCCAAGGGTGATAATAAAGTGTTACAGAGGTTTATAATAAATACCAAGAAAAAAGAAGATGGAAAAATAATAGACATGCCAAAGAATAAGCATAAATAACAAAAGTAAATAGCGACACAAGATACCAAGGAGAAGTTTCCCTTGGGTAGCATATAAAAGGCTTGAATTATTGTTTAGCTTAGGATTTCTGAAGGGCAGCACTGATGACATTTTGGGTGGGGTACTTCTTTGTTGGAGGAGGCTGTCCTGTGCATTGTAGGACATCTAGCAATACCCTGGCCTCCACTTACTAGGTACCAGTAGCACCACCCCTGCAACATTGTGACAACAAAATATGTCTCTAAACATTGCCACATATCCAGAGAAGGGGGCACCAAAAGTGATTCTCCCCAGCTGAGCATCACTGCTTTAGCTGATCTGAAGAGTGAGTAGATTTTCTGAGCAACTCATTAAAACTTTTTTTTCTTTTTAATTTTCTAGTGACGTTTTCCCTGCAACTGATCTGTGTCCCAGAACTACTCTTTCACTGAGATGTCAAATATTTCATATAAGAGTATTTTCTAGCTCTTTAAAAATTATTAACATAAGCATGACTCAACCAGTATGTTATTTTGCAACTTCTTTTGAGTGACATTAATGATTTATCAGAAATATTTTCCCTTTAATAAGATATTTAAATTGTTCAACCATTTGATGTGGTTTTATTACTTTGAAACTTTTTGTCTGGTAGCCAATCTCTATTTCTTTAATGATATTGGAGAAATGGAATTAAATAATCAGATCCACATATACACTTTTCAGTGGAGTTTTTAATTTAAAATTGAGGGGAGGGACACCTCTAGTAGTTTTGTTACTGAGTCCTTTTCTTTTCCTTCCTTTTCTTTCCATTTCCTTTCTTCTCTTTCCTTTGTTTTTTAACCTTTCCTTGGGAGTCTGGAATCCATCAAAATCCTTCAAGAAATTGTCCAGGGAGTGGTAAGGCCAATAATTAATTAGCTCCATATCTGTGGCAATCCCCATCTGGCAATGACCTACACCCAGAGGGCCCAGCTAGCTCAGTAGCTCACAATTCTGACAGTCTGACTGGTGGTAGGTCCTGTAGAGGGAAACGAAAGGAGCGTCTCCTCCCTCAGCTCTACCCAGAATCTTCTGAGAGTGATGCATGTGGTCATAATTATTTTTAAATATGATTGTTCCATTTCTGAAGAAAGCAAACCAAACCTGTAATCAAGAGACTGGTCCACAGATTACAGCACAACCATCTGCATGAGCTTGGTGTTAAATCTCCTTTCTCCTCCCTGTCTTGTTCCGGAGGTCTTTTCGTTAATGTGATTAATTTCAGTTCGAGGAACTGGGAAGATCACATTTCCCAGGAGAATCACTTTCGTTTACCCTGTCTCTGACCTCAGGTGGAAGGGTTTCCTCATTGGAATGGAGATAACAGTTCCAAGCAGAAAAGCGAAGACCATTTTATGGCTGCGACGGAAAAATTCTCTTCGTTCTGAAAAAAACTGAAGGAGTCTAAAGACGGGATACCCTCAGATAAATCATCGGCCAGCAGCAGGATCTTTAATCACCTCTCCTCCCTCTTCCCCAGCACCTCCTGAGTATTTGCAACGCCATTCTCATTTCACTCGAGTGCCTGCTCGCAGACTGGGAACTCGGCTCACAGGACGCGGAACTCTCCCAGAAGTATCCGATAAATAGCAAACAGATGCCGAGGATGCCAAAGACCTCGCCGACTAGGGCACCGCCTGGGAGATGAATTCCAGCCGGCGGTTTCCTAGTGGAAAAGGCTGGCCACCGGACTGTATTATTCTCTGTGCTTGAAACCAGTAGGTTTCGAAAGCAGGGCGTCCTCTTTCCCCGGGCAGGGGTGCGGAGAGCCAGACGCTGCCCCAGGACTGGAAACCCCATCCCTGGCAGTTGCGGATCTAAGAGGCGGCTTCCTGCCGTGCCCCTTCCCAAGGTAAAGCGGCCCTCCACTCTCCTTCACCTGGAGACGCAGACGCCACGCTCTCCGGTTTTTTGTCGTCCCGTCTTCCAGCTCCACTTCCCAAGCTCGGAAAAGGCTCCGGGACACCCCTGACCTTGTTCCCAGCCTCGCACTTGTTGCCTGGGCCACGCGAGGCCCGAGCTTATGCAGGAGGCGAACGTAGGGCCAAAAATTTGGCTCCGGAAGTCAGTTCAGACAGCGCGGCTGTCCCTAGCAGGTTCATTTCAAAGCATGTGCCCCAAAGTCCCGGTTCGTAAGCCCTCACCCCAGCCCCTAGCGCACGAATCCCTAGATAGCGGCCGGCAAGTGTGCAGCCCGCAGCTCATCACTACAGTCAAGGAGTTGAGGGTGCTCTGTACCTGTCTCTTTTCCGACAACACCCGAAACCGCACCGGGTCACGCCCAACAAATCCCGTGAATCCAAATACCCCCCGTCGGAGGTGCCCAAATTCGAGTTTGGTCCGACCGTCCCCTCCCTGCGCCTACTCTGGAAGCTCCTCTGCGAGGTCTTTCCCTTCAGACCCAAAGGGGCGCGCGCTCAGTTGCGCCAGGTCCGCCTCTTCCCCAGGCCCTGGAGGGGGCGGGGGTGGGTAGGCAGGGACCTGGATCTGATTAGCTGGGAGGGGAAGCCGAGGTCCCAACAACTCTCTCCTGTCTCCCAGGCTCCTCGACGAGGAGGGAGGGACGGTACAAGAGAGGAGGGGCGGGGGTCCCATCACTGAGCACCCAGGCCGGGGGTCTGAGCCGACGCTGCCGCCGCCGCCGCCAGGCTCTCACCTTACCCCCAGCCCCGGGCTGCGGCCATGGGACCCCCTTCCAGCTCCGGCTTCTACGTGAGCCGCGTGGTAGCCCTGCTGCTGGCCGGGCTGGCTGCCGTGCTCCTGCTGGCGCTGGCCGTACTCGCCGCCCTGTACGGCCACTGCGAGCGCGTCCCGCCGTCGGAGCTTCACGACCGCGGGGGCCCGCACGCCGCGCCCTCCCCGCCAGGCAGGCAGGAGCCGGCGCGAACCCCGAAGCCCGGCCCCACTCTGGAGAAGGAGGTGGCGCCCACCCCGCGCAACTGGCGACCCCCGGGGCCCTGGGACCAGCTGCGCCTGCCGCCCTGGCTCGTGCCGATGCACTATGAGCTGGAGCTGTGGCCCCGTCTGAGGCCAGAAGAGCTCTTGGCGCCGGCGTTGCGCTTCACTGGCCGCGTGAACATCACCGTGCACTGCATCGCGGCCACCGCGCGGCTGCTGCTTCACAGCCTCTTCCTGGACTGTGAAAGCGCCGAGGTGCGGGGACCACTGTCCCCGGACGCCGGAGACGCCACGGTGGGCCGCGTGCCGGTGGACGAGGTGTGGTTCGCGTTGGACATGCAGTACATGGTGCTAGAGCTCGGCGAAGCCCTGCAGCCCGGGAGCCGCTATGAGCTGCAGCTCAGCTTCTCCGGCCCGGTGTACCAGGACACCAGGGAGGGACTCTTCCTCAATCTCTACACGGACCAGGGTGAGCGCAGGTAAGGGCAGGCCGGCCCTGGCCTCCTCGGCCCCCGTCCCGCATTCCCCGCGCGCAGGCTGCGTGTTCAGGTGCTTAGGTGCGCGTCTCCTGCCCTTTGCAAAGAAACCCACCCCATCTTTCGCGAAGTTTTCTTCTAGAGTCAGAGGGTGAGCGCCTCCTTCCTCCCTTTCCCTCTTACTTTGGCCAGGTTTCAGCCCCATCCCTGCCCATCCAGTTCGTTTCTATCGTTGCCCCTTTTAAGGTCGCTGCTACCGCAAAAGTTTATTGTCCTCTTCAGAGAACCCCTTTGTTCTCTAACCCAGAATTTACTCAGGGCAACGAGCAAACCCCTAGCTACTCAAAGTTTGGTCCAAAACTTTGAGTAGCTGGTCCGCGGTCCCAACGTAACATCTGGGAGGTTGTTAGAAATGCAGACTCTTAAGCCCCACCCTCGACCAAGGGGATCCGAATATGCGTTTTACCGGAGCTCCTCGGGTGATTCACCCGCGTTAGAGTTGGATAAGCACGGCGCTAGAGCACCGTTGCCGCTCTGCGATTCCTCCCCAGCGCCTCTCTGCGCTTTTCCTGCCCTGATTCTTTTGCCTGGGCGCAACGTAACTGCTGCTCTTGCAACAAATAGACCCACGTCGCGGCTGTTCGTTTCACAGTTTTTTTTCTTTTTGCTAAGGTTCTCCAAAACTTCAGAATCCCCTTTCATTCCTGCCCTCCCACCCCCTGCCCGGGCCCCGCGTGTCGTTTTGCGGGTGAGCAGCGGCATCCCCTCCCCTCCCCGCTCTTTGACCGGCTATGTGCCAGAGTTAAGGGATTCAGAAAAAAAAAAAAAAGTAAAAGCGATGACAAGGGACCTCCCCTCTGAGTCTGCAGGCTCACATAGTGTACACGTGTTCTCTTTACACTCGTTTGCGATAGTGTCTCCCACACGGAATGCTTCCACCCCAAGAATTGCCTCTTTCCACGCTCTGGGACCACATTACTGACCCCCGGCAAGCGCCAGGGAAATGTTCTTTTTTCAAACTGGTGAGCTCCTGCTTCTCTCATGCAGTGGTGGAGCCTTTGCGATTTACACAACTGCATGTACTTTGCCCTTTATTATTAGAGAAAATGTTCTCAGATGTTCTCTGAGGGAAAGAAACCCACTAAATTACCCCCTAAATCTTCTCCTGCACTATTTTCAAAACTTCAGGGGTTTAAAATAAGTTTAATAAGCTGGCCTAAGTGGAAGCATAATCTGTAACTTTTGTTTTTAAGGACAGTATGCTTGATTTTTCTCTCAAAAATGCATCAACACCTGAGAAACAGTTTTGAAAAGTTTCTCATGAGGATAATGTGTTACTGGACTTATGGGCTCTGGAAACCTTTTGAAATAACTGTGTATTGTTAAGGTGCAGGATTTTTCAAAGGGGGAGAAAAGGATGCTTTTTTGCACACCTACCTGACAGTGTTTTCTGCTGTCAGTAAATCTTCCTCTCTTCACCATCTCTTTCTTCTTCCTGTCTTAATGGGGCTGTGGCCTGGACAAACTGCCCTAGCAAACACAGGAAAGGAAAGTCCCTTTCCATTTTTCTATTGTGCTGCCAACTCTAGTAGTAACAAGAAACCATATTTTGAGAGCTTTCAAATTCAAATAAGCAGAAAATTTAATAAAGTCCTACAGATGTTCATAGACCTAGGTGGAGCTCCAGAACTGTGGCATCTTGAGAGAAGCTGTCGCCTGGAAGTTGTTCTTCTGAGTCTCTGCTTCTGAAACCAGGAAGAAGAGAAACCTGCAGCTGAGCTTGAAGCCAAGGTCACAAAGAACCTGAACAAAATGATGACTTGTGATGAGGCAGATTTTGGAAGCCCAGCATGCTTGAGTTTGGGCTGTGTGACTTGAGCCAGTCCCTTCACCTCTCTGAGTTTGTTGCCTCATTCATGGAATAGACATAATAAGTGTCAACCTTTAGAATGTTGTGAGAATTAAGTGGGAAAGGGGGCACTGTGACTGGCATATAATCTGTGCGGTGATGGCTACTATCATTAGCTTGGGGTAAAATTATCCTGTTATCTAAACATGGAAGCTGCCACGTTCCTGGTAGATACGATTCTAAGAAGGTTTCTATATGCAGAGAAATTGCCCACTGTTTTCACATTTTTCGTGGGGTGTCTGTAATTCCAGCTGCAGCGGTTGGAACATGTTTACTTCTGTTCTTTGATGGTCCCTAATCACAGTCCAGACAGGCTAATGTTTTTAAATAATTTTACTCAACTCTAACGGAAGAGAGAAAGAAAGTCAATCCAGAAAATACAAAGAACATCACTATTTGACACTTCTAAGGTTTAGGTTACGACTTGCTAGCTTCACAGGTTGCTGGGGATGCTTTCTACCTGTGCTCAGCCTTTCTCTACTTGACAGGTGACTTCACATTTCTTCCATAGAGGAGCCATCTACTGGATACCTTGGACATGTGCATCTTCCATGTGTGGAAAGTTGAGAGCAAGATCCAAACGTTAATGTCCCTCTAAGCAGTATTTCCCAAACTTCATTCACTGGCATATGACTATTTTCAGATTTTGCCGTATTCACATATCTCTGGCCCTATTATTTGCTAAAAAAAGTTACTTGATTTAAACAAAAATATTAAGTAGATTTATTGAAAAGCAACTCTATACCATTATTATAGATGGAAAACCATTTGAAATTTATAGAAAGGAATGGCACAGACTAATACAATGAAAACAAAACCTTGTTAATAAGTTCTAGCTATCATTATTGTCTGCTGAAGGATCTGAAGGCTTTGAATCTGAAGGCCGCTCTCTCGTTCTTAAAAAAGGGAAATTAGAATTAGATGTTCAAGATAAATAACACCAAAGCAATGCTTTCTCTTGACCTAATCAGAATGATTCATAAATCTGAAAGGACTGACTTTATCATGTGTGAGTCTGATCTATGTAATAGTGTGTCTGAGGGCTACCAAAAATCCTTCTCCATCTATACTTTGGGAAATCCTGCATTAGAGTAGTGGTTCACACTTTAATGTGCATCAGAAACACCAAAGGAGCTTATTAAACATGTAGATTCCAGGGTCACACCCTCAGAAATTCCAGATCAGTACACCGATGTTCATAACAACACTATTCACAATAGCTACAAGGTGGAAGCAACCCAAATGTCCATTGATGGATGAAGGGAAGACACAAAATGTGGTCTATACATACAATGGAATATTATTCAGCCTTAAAAAGGAAGGAAATTCTGACATATTCTACTACACAGATGAATCTCGGGGACATTATATAAGGGACCTAAAGTAGTCAAATTTATAGAGACTTAAAGTAGAATTGTGGTTGCTAGGGGCTGGGGGAGTGAGGAGTTTTTCTTTTTTTGGCTGCATTGGGTCTTTATTGCTGTGTGTGGGCTTTAGTTGTGGCGAGCGGGGGCAACTCTTCGTTGCAGTGTGTGGGCTTATTGCACTGGCTTCTCTTGTTGTGGAACATGGGCTCTAGGTGCACAGGCTTCAGTAGTTGTGGCACATGGGCTCAGTAGTTGTGGCTTGGAGGCTCTAGAGTGCAGGCTCAATAGATGTGGCACACGGACTTAGTTGCTCCGTGGCATGTGGGATCCTCCCGGACCAGGGATTGAACCCATATCCCTCGCATCGGCAGGTGGATTCTCAACCACTGCGCCACCAGGGAAGTCCCAAGTGGGGAGTTTTTGTTTAATGAGTACAGAGTTTTAGTTTTGCAAGATAAAAAGAGTTCTGGAGACTGGTTGTACAACAATGTGAATGTACTTAATACCACTCAATGTTATACTTAAAAATGGTTAAGATGATGAATTTTATGTTTTGTGTATTGGGTTGGTCAAAATGTTCGTTCAGGTTTTTCCATAAGATGTTATGGAAAAACCCAAAGGAACTCTTTGGCCAACCCATATTTTCCACAATTTAAAAAATTTTAGAAGCAGAAACTTTCTAGAGCAGTGAGTTTTGAGTGGCGTTTGGAAATTTACATATTTTAACAATTGCTGCAGATAAACATCTTTTCATGCTTATTTGCCATCTGTATATCACTTCAATGAAATGTCTCTTCACGTCTTTTGTCCATTTTCTAATTGAATTGTTTTTTAATTTTTTTATTTTATATTTATTTATTTGGCTGCGTTGGGTCTTCGTTGCTGTGAGCAGGCTTCCTCCAGTTGCGGCGAGTGAGGGCTACTCTTCATTGCGGAGCACGGGCTTCTCACTGCGGTGGCTTCTCTTGTGGAGCATGGTCTCTAGGCGTGCAGGCTCAGTAGTTGTGGCGCACGGGCTTAGTTGCTCTGCGGCATGTGGGATCTTCCCAGACCAGGGCTCGAACCGGTGTCCCCTGCATTGGCAGGCGGATTCTTAACCACTGTGCCACCAGGGAAGCCTGCTGAATTGTTTTTTTACTGTTGAGTCCTGGGATTTTTTTAATATAATCTACATCTGAGTCCATTGTGAAATATATGGCTTACAAATATCATTCTGCCAGTCTGTAACTTGTCTTTTAATCTTCCTAATAAGGTTTTCAGAGAGCAAAAGTTTTAATATTAAAGAAGTCCAATTTATCGGTATTTTTTATAGAACATACCTTTGGTGTAATGTCTAAGAATTCTTTTTTTAAAGACTGTTTTTTTTTTTTTGGAGACGTTTTAGGTTTACAACAAAATTTAGGGGAAAGTAGAGAGATTCCTCATATATCCCCTGCCTCCACACATGCATAGCCTACCCCATTATCAATATCACTCACTAGAATGGCACTTTTTTTTTTTTAACTAAGGATGAATCTGTATCGGCACATCATAATCACCCCAAATTCACAGTTTACCTTAGGGTTTACTTTTGGTGGTGTACGTTCTATCTGTTTGGACAAATATATACTGACCTATAGCCATCATTATAATACCATACAGAGTATTTTCACTGCCCTAAAAATCCTCTGCTATCTGCCTATTCATCTTCCCACCCACCCACTCTGCCCAGCAACCACTGATCTTTTTATTGTCTGCATAGTTTTGCCTTTTCCATATGTCGTATAGTTGGAATCATACAGTATATCACCTTTTCAGCGTGGCTTCTTTCACTTAGCAATATGCATTTAAGATTCCTCCATGTCTTTTCATGTTGCAATAGCTCATTTCTTTTTAGTGCTGAATAATATTCTGTTGTCTGGATGTACCACAGTTTATTTATCTATTCACCTACAGAAGGACATCTTGTCTGCTTCCAAGTTTTGGCAATTATGAAAAAAGCTGTTATAAACTCTGTGCACAGGTTTTTGTGTAGACATACATTTTCAACTACTTTAGGTAAATACCGAGAAACATGGTAAACTTATGTTTAGTTTTGTAAGATACTGCCAAACTGTCTTCCAGAGTGGATATACCATTTTATATTCCCACCAGGAATGAATGAGGGTTCCTGTTGCTCCATATTCTTGTCAGCATTTGATGTTGTCAGTGTTCTGGATTTTGGCCTATATTCTAATAAGTATCTCATTGTTTTAATTTGCATTTCCCTGATGACATACGATGTGAAGCATCCTTTCATATGCTTTTCTGTATAATTTCTTTGGTGAGGTATCTGTTGAGGTCTTTGGCCCATTTTTTAATTGAGTTGTTTGTTTTCTTTTTTAAAATTTATTTTATTCAAGTCTAGTTGATTTACAATGTTGTTAATTTCTGCTGTACAGCAAAGTGATTCAGTTAACATACATAGAATGGAGTTGTTTGTTTTCTTTTTTTTAAAGATTATTTATTTATTTAATTTATTTTTGGCTGCATCGGGTCTTTGTTGCAGCACGCGGGCTCTTTGTTGTGGTGCGTGGGCTTCTCTCTAGTTGTGGCATGAGGGTTTTCTCTTCTCTAGTTGTGGCGCACAGGCTCCAGAGTGCATGGGCTCTGTAGTTTGTGGCATGCAGGCTCTAGTTGAGGCACGCGAGCTCAGTAGTTGTGGCATGTAGGCTTAGTTGCCCCTCGGCATGTGGGATCTTAGTTCCCAGACCAGGGATCGAACCCACGTCCCCTGCATTGTGAGGCGGATTCTTTACCACAGGACCACCAGGGAAGTCCCTGTTTGTTTTCTTATTGTTGAATTTTAAGAGTTCTTTGTATATTTTGGATAACAGTCCTTTATCAGATGTGTCTTTTGCAAATATATTCTGCCAGTCTATGGCTTGTGCTCTTATTCTCTTTATATTGTCTGTGACAGAGCAAAATTTTTTAATTTTAATAAAATCCAGCTTATCAATTATTTCTTTTATTGATCATGTCTTTGGTGTATTATCTTAAAAGACATCACCATACCCAAGATCATTTAGGTGTTCTCCTATGTTATCTTCTAGGAGTTTTATAATTTTACATTTTACACTTAGATCTATGATCCATTATGAGTTAATTTTTATGGAGGGTGTAAGTTCTGGGTCTAGATTCATTTTTTTTTTGCATGTGGGTGTCCAGTAAGAGATTTTCTTTGCTCCACGGTATTGCCTTTGCTTCTTTGTCAAAGATTAGTTGACTATATTTTTGTGGGTCTATTTCTTGGCTCTCTATTTTATCCCCTTGATCTGTCTATTCTTTTGCCAATACCACACTGTCTTGATTATTTTAGCTTTATAGTAAGTCTTGAAGTCATGTAGTGTAAATCTTCCAGCTTTGTTCTTCTCCTTCGATACTGTGTTAGGTATTCTGGGTTTTTTGCCTCTCACTATAAACCTTAGAATTAGTTTGTCGAAATCCGTAAACTTAACTTGCTAGGATTTTAATTGGGATTGCACTGAATCAATGGATCAAGTTGGGAAGAACTGATACGCTGATAATATTGAGCCTTCAGATCCATGAATATGGAATAACTCTCCATTTATTTAGTTCTTTTTTAAATTTCATTCATCAGCGTTTTCTATTTTTCCTTATCTAAATCTTGTACATATTTTGTTAGATTTATACCTAAGTATTTCATTTTTAGGGACACTAATGTAAATGGCATTATGTTTTTAATTTCAAATCCATTTGTTCACTGTTGGTATATACAAAATAAATTGACATCTGTATATTAACCTTGTATCCTGCAAATTTGCTGTAATTGCTTATTAGTTCCAGGAGGTTTTTGTCAATTCTTTTGGATTTTGTAGAAAACACAGATGATCATCTTATCTGTGAATAAGAGTGTTTTAAGTTCTTCCTTCCCAATGAATGTATCTTTTATTTCCTTTTCTTGACTTACTGCATTTGGAAGGACTTCCAGTACAATGTTGAAAAGGAGTGGCAAGAGGGGACATCCTTGCCTTGTCCCTGATCTTAGTGGAAAGCTTCAAATTCTCACCATTTAGTATGAAGTTAGCTGTAGATTTTCTTGTAGATGGCCTTTATTAAGATTAGGCAGTCCCCCTCTATTCTTCCTTTACTGGGAATTTTAATTGTAAATGGGTGCTGGATCTTGGCAAATGCTTTCTTTGCATCTATTAATGGGTGATCATGTGATTTTTCTTATCTAGTCTGTTGATGTGATGGATAACATTAATTGATTTTTGAATGTTGAACTAGTCTTGCATACCTGGGATAAATTCCACTTGGTTGGGGTATGTAATTCTTTTTATGCGTTGTTGGATTTGATTTGCTAATATTTTGTTGAGGATTTTTGCTTCTCTGTTCAGGAGAGCTATTGGCCTGTAGTTTTCTTTTCTTATAATGTTTTGTTCTGGTTTTGGTGTTAGGGTAATGCTGGCCTCATAGAATGAGTTAGGAAGTATTCCCTTTGCTTCTATCCTCTGAAAGTGATTGTAGAGAATTGGTATTCCTTAAATGTTTGGTAGAATTTACCAGTGAACCCATCTGGGCCTGGTGATTTCTGTTTTGAAAGGTTATTAATTATTGATTCAATTTCTTTAATAGATATAGGCTTTTTCAGAATGTTCCTTCTTGTGTGAGTTTTGGCAGATTGTATCTTTCAAGGATTGGTCCTTTTCATTTAGAGTATCAAATTTGTGGGCATAAATTAGTTCATAGTATTCCTTATTATCTTTTTAATGTCCATGGTATCTGTAGTGATGTCCCCTCTTTCATTTCTGATATTGGTATTGATATAATGGATTAATATATACCATATCTGTTACTGTTTTCTATTTTTTTGCCCTTGCTCTTTTTCCCATTTTTGTCTCCCACTCTTTTTCTGCCTTTCTTTACTATGTTGAATTTTCCAGTCCATGAACGCAGAATATCTGTTCATTTATTTAAATCTTTGATCTATTTCATCAGCGTTTTATCATTTTTAGCATACAAATCCTATACCTGTTTTATTAGATTTATGCCTAAGTATTTAATTTTATTTGAGCAATCGTAAATGGTATTGTATTTTTAATTTTAGTTTTTATGTATCTGTTTCTACTACAAAGAAATAGTGAGTTTTGTGTGCTTATCTTGTGTCCTAGGACTTGGTGATCTCACTTGCAAGATCTAGGAGTTTTTGTTTTGTTTTTATAGATTCCTTGGGATTTTCTATGTAGATCATCATGTTATCTGCATACAGAGACAGTTTTATTTCCACTATTCCAATCCATATGCCATTTCTTTTCTTACCTTCCTTTGCTGGCTGAAATTTCCAGCACTATGTTGACTAAGAGTGGTAAGTGTGGACGTTCTTTTTCCCTAATGTTAGGGAGAAAGTTTTTAGCCTTTCACTGTTCAGTATGATTTTAGGTGGAGGTTTTTTGTATATGTTCCTTATCAAGTTGAGGAAGTTCCCCTCTATTCACAGTATTTCTGAGTTGCTTTTTTTTTTTTTAATCACAAATGGGTGTTGGATCTTGTCAGACACTGACATTACCTGTTACTGGATAGAACATAATGGAGAATGGAGGATACAACAAAATTACCAAAAGAGTGCCTGAAGAAGATCTCAGAGCAACACCCTTGTTCTTCCCTTTATGGTTAGCATGGTCTGCAACCAGTGTGGCTTCTAATTCATAGAGTAGAAATGGCTTAGGCCAATGGGCCCTGGATTGTGCATGTTTTAGTTGTGATCTATTTGAGGTCACAGGAGATCTAGAATTTTGCACATGGGATAAGAACATTGACTAGGGAGCTAAAGAGGGGCCGCCATGCCAGGGATCGAAGTAAATGTGTTGCAGTGAATGCTGTGGAGTGGCTGTGCAAGATGTGGTCCAGAGGGAGTTGCAGCCAGACTCAGAGGACTGGCCATGTGAGCAAGAGCCCAGATGAGTGCCATGTTATCAGTGGGAACTACTGAGCCTTGACTGTTGTGAAGGAATGGTTTACAAGTCATACCAGTCAAGAGAATGCAGCCACATCAATATGGCAGATCCAAGAAGTCCTCTCCTGTCAAGAGGTCTCCTCCTTCTCTGCCCTTCCCCAGTCTGGCATCTGGGTGTAGGAGAAAGCTTCTTAGTTCTCATGCCTGTAGGAAATAAAAGAGCCCTGAAAGGGAATTTGGATTTTAAATGACTATCCCCCCAAACAAGACTGTTTTAAAATCAGTAACGATGAGTAACCTGTAATTGGCAAGCTTGCGTTCTTTTCCTCTACCATCAGTGAGAATATGGGTTCCAGAGTATGAAGTTATAGGACAGATTGCTTTACACATCTGAGTTCTGGTAAGTAAATTTTGACAGTTAATTCTCTTCATGTAAAATAAATGTTTCCTCCAACACTAATGACTAGAGCTTGTAACATTCCAATTCATCCAAGCTTTCCAAACAATTATTACCAAGGACTCCATAAACCAGTGTACTCCAAAACTATATTTTGTACCAGTTGCTTCTTACCTTTGGAACCCATTGCAGAGAATACTTATGCTAAAGACCAGTTTCTTAGCTCATCAAGGTCTGATTAGTCACCTGGTAAAAGAGGTACTAGGAAAACTGAAATAAAAAATATCTTGTGTTCTTTCCTTTCCTGATAAGTACAAGTCACTCAGATGGCCCTAGACTGTACAGAATGGCTAATAGGTTGTCTTTGGCCATTTTAAAGATGTAAGGAGGCCTTTTCTGAAATATCTTCCTGAGGGTAAAATTTGTTACAGCAGTACTGAGAATATTAGGGGACCATGTTCCACTAGTACATCTTGCAAGATGAACTTGGCCTTCCCTGAGACCCTTGTTCATAATCACTAACCCCAATTAATAAATACACACCTTTGGGGTCTCTTTCATTAGAGTGATATTATACCATTACTAGTTATGAGAATTTTAAAATATGCACCTCTTCATTTACTGTGTGCAAGATTTATGTACGGTATAGGATGGATGTGAGAAGTATGGGATCTAACTCCATGAAAAACAACTTAAAAACATGACAGTAATATCACAGTTTGCAGATGACATGATACTATACATAGAGAATCCTAAAGATGCTACCAGAAAACTACTAGAGCTAATGAATAAATTTGATAAAGTAGCAGGATACAAAATTAACGCACAGAAATCTCTTGCATTCCTATACACTAACGACGAAAACTCTGAAAGAGAAATTAAGGAAACACTCCCATTTACCATTGCAACAAAAAGAATAAAATACCTAGGAATCAACCTACCTAAGGAGACAAAAGACCTGTATGTAGAAAACTATAAGACACTGATGAAAGAAATTAAAAACGATACAAACAGATAGAGAGATATACCGTGTTTTTGGATTGGAAGAATCAACATTGTGAAAATGACTATACTACCCAAAGCAATCTACAGATCCAAAGCAATCCCTATCAAACTAGCAATGACATTTTTCACAGAACTAGAACAAAAAATTTCACAATTTGTATGGAAACACAGCAGACCCCAAATAGCCAAGGCAATCTTGAGAAAGAAAAATGGAGCTGGAGGAATCAGGCTCCCTGACTTCAGACTATACTACAAAGCTACAGTCATCAAGACAGTATGGTAGTGGCACAAAAACAGAAATATAGATCAACGGAACAGGATACAAAGCCCAGAGATAAACCCACGTATATATGGTCACCTTATCTTTGATAAAGGAGGCAAGAATATACAATGGAGAAAAGACAGCCTCTTCAGTAAGTGGTGCTGGGAAAACTAGACAGCTACATGTAAAACAATGAAATTAGAACACTTCCTAAAACCACACACAAAAATAAACTCAAAATGGATTAAAGACCTAAATGTAAGGCCAGACACTATAAAACTCTTAGAGGAAAACATAGGCAGAACACTCTGACATAAATCACAGCAAGATCCTTTTTGACCCACCTCCTAGAGAAATGGAAATAAAAACAAAAATAAACAAATGGGACCTAAGGAAACTTAAAAGCTTTTGCACAGCAAAGGAAACCATAAACAAGACGAAAAGACAACCCTCAGAATGAGAGAGAATATTTGCAAACAAAGCAACTGACAAAAGATTCATCTCCAAAATATACAAGCTGCTCATGCAGCTCAATATCAAAAAAACAAACAACCCAATCCAAAAATGGGCAGAAGATCTAAATAGACATTTCTCCAAAGAAGATATACAGATTGCCAACAAACACATGAAAGGATGCTCTACATCACTAATCATTAGAGAAAGGCAAATCAAAACTACAATGAGGGATCACGTCACACCAGTCAGAATGGCCATCATCAAAAAATCTACAAACAGTAAATGCTGGAGAGGGTGTGGAGAAAAGGGAACCCTCTTGCACTGTTGGTGGGAATGTAAATTGATACAGCCACTATGGAGAATAGTATGGAGGTTCCTTAAAAAACTAAAAATAGAACTACCATATGACCCAGCAATCCCACTACGTATACCCTGAGAAAACCATAGTTCAAAAAGAGACATGTACCACAATGTTCCTTGCAGCACTATTTACAATAGCCAGGACATGGAAGCTACCTAAGTGTCCATCAACAAATGAATGGATAAAGAATATGTGGCACATATATATAATGGAATATTACTCAGCCATAGGAAGAAACAAAATTGAGTTATTTGTAGTGAGGTGGATGGACCTAGAGTCTGTCATACAGAGTGAAGTAAGTCAGAAAGAGAAAAACAAATACCATATGCTAACATGTATATATGGAATCTTAAAAAAAAAAATCGTTCTGATGAGCCTAGGGGCAGGACAGGAATAAAGACGCAGACATAGAGAATGGACTTGAGGACATGGGGAGGGGGGAAGTGTAAGCTGGGACAAAGTGAGAGAGTAGCATTAACATATATACACTATGAAATGTAAAATAGATAGCTAGTGGGAAGCAGCTGCATAGCACAGGGAGATCAGGTCTGTGCTTTGTGACCACCTAGAGGGGTGGGAGAGGGAGAGTGGGAGGGAGATGCAAGAGGGAAGAGATATGGGGATAAATGTATACATATAGCTGATTCACTTTGTTATATAGCAGAAAGTAATACACCATTGTAAAGCAATTATACTCCAGTAAAGTTGTTAAAAAACAAACAAACATGACAGTAGTAGAGCTACCTCCTTTTCTTATTGGCATAAGTCGATTGAGACGGTTTAGACTGTGTTAAAAAAACAAAATTCAACTGAGTACATGTATTCAGTGATGCATAAATCAGGCAGCATCCCATATAGCAAATAGAAAGGTGCTCCCAGGAGCTGTACAAAATGAAAGACTTTTATAGGCAGAAGGGGGCAGGACAAGGAAGTTATACTAGCAAAGACTGATTGTTCACGGCAAGGTCACCTTTCTTTAGGGGTGACTGTGGTCTATCAGACATATAACCTCACTAGTGCTGACTAGGTAATTCCAGGTTGAGTGGTTTAAGATTCCATTCCTGGGAGAAGGGGAAACTGTAATTAAGTATCAAGTCTCGGTTTGGTGATGTGTGGTATAGTACCAATGACTCCATTTTGGGCCTGTTGTCTTGTTTTTAACAAATGAGATCTTTTAAGTTCACTGTGAAGAAAACGTCTTCCTTTTGTTTGAAAAGTCTGAAGGTCGAATCTACATTAGAAATGGCAACCCGTACTTAACCTGCTCATAGCACTTTTGAGAGAATGTGCCCTACACAGGCCACACTCTATACCAGTGATCTTCTCTCCATATTCCTGTTCCAGCTTTCTTATGATTACTATTTACATGATGTATCTTTTTCTAAACTTTTACTTTTAATCTATATGTGTCTTGATAATAAAAGTGAATTTCTTATTGAAACATAGTGTTAGGTCTTACAGTCTGACAATCTCTGCCCTTTAATTGGGGTGTTTAGACTATTTACATTTGATGTAGTTATTGAGTTGATTGGATTCAAATCTACCATCTTGCTATTTGCTCTCTATTGTCTAAACTGTTTTTTATTTTATTTTTCTCTTCTTTTGGATTGAGTAGTTTTTAATATTCCATTTAATATTAACTTGGCTAATTAGCTATGTCTTTTTGTGTGTGGTGAGGTGAGAAGTAGAGCAGGAGGATTGCTCTAGGTACAATATGTGTCCCAACTTATCACAGACTACATTCAAATGAAACTATACCCACTTTACATATAATATATAAATCTTAGAAGCACATGTTTCTGTTTTCCCCCTCCTATCCTTTGTGCTACAGCTGCTACACATCTTACTTTTACATAGGTTATTAACCCTACCATATACTGTTATTGTTTTTCCTTTAAACAATTAATTACTTTAAGATAAATTTTTACAAGAGAAAAAAATTTTATTTACTTACATATATACCATCTCCAGGGCTCTTCATTCCTTTGTGTACATCTGAGTTTCCATGTTGTATTATTTTGCTTTCACCTGAAAGACTTTAACATTTCTTCAAGTTCAGGTATACTGGTGATAAATTCTCTCAGTTTTTGTCTGTCTGAAAATTTTTATTTTTCCTTCATTTTTGAAAAATATTTTTGCTCAGTATAGAATTCTAGATTGGTGGGTTTTTGTTTTTAATTTCAGCAGTTTAAGGATGTTATTTCATTGACTTATGGCTTGAATAATTTCTGAAGAGAAGTCTAGGGATTTTAATTTTTGTTCCTCTGTATGGGATTTGCTCTTCTGTGATAATCATATGATTTTTCTTTTTTAATTTGTTACTATGGCAAATTATACTGCTTGACTTTCTAATATTAAACTAAGTTTGCATTGCCATGATAAATCCCACTTGGTCTTGATGTATTATCCTTTTATATTTTGTTGCATTCAATTCACTAAAATTTTGTTCATAATTTTTGCATCTATGTTCATGAGACATATAGACTTGTGGCTTTTTGTTTTGTTTTGCTTTTTTTCTTGCAATGTCTTTGTCTGGTTTTGGTATCAGGGTAACACTGGCTTCAAATAATCAATTTGGAGGTATTCCATCTTTAATTTTCTGGAAATATTTATGTAGAATTAGTATTATTTCTTCCTTAAATGCTTGGTTGAGTTTCACCAATGAAGCCACCTGGGCTTGGAGCTTCTTTGTGAGATGGTTTTTAACTACAAAATATGCTTCCTTAATAGATATAGTGCTATTCAGGTTATCTATTTCTTTATGAGTGAGTTTTGGTAGTTTAAGTCTTTAAAGGAATTTGTCCACTTAATCAAAGTTACCAAATTTATAAGTATAAAGTTGTTCAAAATATTCCTTTCTTCTTACTATTTTAATATCTGTAGAATCTGTAGTGATGTCACCTCTTTCTTTCCTGATATTGGTCATTTGTGTCTTCTCTCTTTGGGGAGCTGGAGCCCTAGTTCTGTTACCACCCCTGTCACTTACTAGTTGTCTAACCAGTTGCATAAACTCCCAGGGCTTCAGCTTTTATGTCTGTAAATTAAGAGAGTGGGGCTCTGTAAAGTCTCTTCCACTTCTGATAGTCAATAAGTCTGATCTGTCTGTCTAGAGATTTATCTACTTTATTAATCTACTTGTAGAACCAGTTTTTTATTTCATACATTTCCTCTATTGTTTTTCTATTTTTTATTTCAATACTTCATGCATTAATCTTTATTATTTCCTTTCTTTTTGCTTTGGGCTTCATTTCCTTTTCTTATTCTATTTTCTTAAGGTGGGTGCAAGGTCATTGATTTAAGATCTTTTTTCTCCTCTAATGTAGGCATTTAATGCTATAAAATTTCCACTAACTACTGCTTTAGTGACATGCCACAGATGATATGTTGCTTTTTCATTTTCATTCAGTTGAAAATACTTTCTAATTTCCCTTTTGATTTCTTCTTTGACTCATGGGTTACTTAGAACTGTTCTATTTTGTTTCCAAATATTTGTGCATTTTCTCATTTTTTTAATTGAACCCCTGATATTTTAAATTTTATGTTGCTGAGTGCTGCATTTTGTTATATTGCTTTAACGAATGCTGGCCTTTTTTAAAATAGGCACATAAATTACTTTGTGATCCTTTTGATCCTCGTTTGATCTCTTGAGACTTGTGTTTAAGCACTTTGAGAATAGAGTCGCCTTTTCTCTAGGACTAGTTTAGTTCACTATGCAGGCATTACCCTTCTGGTCTCTGTTGAAAAATCCAAATATTCTGGAGATGTCTATACTCTGGTTTCTGGGAGCTTGAACAACTCCTAGCACTGTGTGAGCTCTGGGAATTGTTCAGCTTTCCCCTCCCTAGTAGCTATTCTTTCCCTGACAGATTTTCTTTGCTTGACCTTCTGAAGTGCAGAGTACTATTTGACCAAAGACTCGAGGGGGATTCTATGCAGATTTCTGGATGTCTTTCTCTGCATACCTACACCTCCCTTGTAGTCTACCCTGCAAATTCTAGCTATCTAGGTCTCCCTGAGCATCCACCTCTGCCTCTTCAACTTAGTGAGACAACTGAACTCTGTTTCAGTTTTCCTTCCCTGTGCTGCAGTTTAGAAATCACTTCCAGATAGAAAGACAAACTGATTGTAGAGTTCAACTTCTTTGTTTCTCTTCTCTTGGGAATCACAGTCCTGAGCGTCCTGTTATCTAACGTCTGAAAACAGTTGTTTCATATATTTCATCAGGTTTTTTTAGTTGTTTTCAGCAGAAGGCTAATTCTAGCCTATGCTGCTTCCTCATGCTGGAAATAGAAGTCTTATCCTCTCTTGGTAATGCTATTGATTATAAAGTTAATCCTCAGTCATCTTCATGATATCTTACTTTAATTTTAGTATTTGTGACATTATATACTTCAAGCAGGCAGTGCATGGAAAGGACCCAGGGCTTGGGAGCTGGAGCCCTGGTTCTGGTACCATCCCTACCACTTACTAGTTATCAAATCAGTTGCATAAATTCCTGGGTATCAGCTTCCCCATCTGTAAACTAAGATGGTGGAACTCTCCAAGGTCACTTCCAATTTTGAAATTCAATGAAAGAGAGAATGTATGAGAGAGCAGGCAACAGAAGCAAGCAGAGCTACAATCCTGCAGCCTGTGGAACGAAAACCACATTCACAGAAAGATAGACAAAATAAAAAGGCAGAGGGCTATGTACCAGATGAAGAAACAAGATAAGACCCCAGAAAAACAATTAAATGAAGTGGAGATAAGCAACCTTCCAGAAAAGGAATTCAGAGTAATGATAGTGAAGATGATCCAGAACCTTGGAAAAAGAATAGAGGCAAAGATCGAGAAGATGCAAGAAATGTTTAACAAAGACCTAGAAGAATTAAAGAACAAACACCTAGAAGAATTAAAGAACAAACAAACAGAGATGAACAATACAATAACTGAAATGAAAAATACACTAGAAGGAATCAATAGCAGAATAACTGAGGCAGAAGAACGGGTAAGTGACCTGGAAGACAGATTGGTGGAATTCACTGCCGCGGAACAGAATAAAAAAAAAGAATGAAAAGAAATGAAGACAGCCTAAGAGACCCCTGGGACAATATTAAACATAACAATATTCACATTATAGGGGTCCCAGAAGGAGAAGAGAGAGAGAAAGTTTGCGAGAAAATATTTGAAGAGATTATAGTCAAAAAATTCCCTAACATGGGAAAGGAAACAGCCACCCAAGTCGAGGAAAGGCAGAGAGTCCCAGGCAGGATAAACCCAAGGAGAAACACACCGAGACACATAGTAATCAAATTGACAAACACTAAAGACAAAGAAAAATTATTAAAAGCAAAAGGGAAAAATAACGACAAATAACATACAAGGGAACTCCCATAAGGTTAACAGCTGATTTCTCAGCAGAAACTTTACAAGCCAGATGGGACTGGCATGATACATTTAAAGTGATGAAAGGGAAGAACCTTCAATCAAGATTACTCTACCCACCAAGGATCTCATTCAGATTTGATGGAGAGATCAAAAGCTTTACAGACAAGCAAAAGCTAAGAGAATTCAGCACCACCAAACCAGCTCTACAACAAATGCTAAAGAACTTCTCTAAGTGGGAAACACAAGAGAAGAAAAGGACCGAGAAAAACAAACCCAAAACAATTAAGAAAATGGTAATAGGAACATACATATCGATAATTACCTTAAATGTGAATGGATTAAATGCTCCAACCAAAAGACATAGACTGGCTGAATGGATACAAAAACAAGACCCATATATATGCTGTCTACAAGAGAGCCACTTCAGACCCAGGGACACATACAGACTGAAAGTGAGGGGATGGAAAAAGATACTCCATGCAAATAGAAATCAAAAGAAAGCTGGAGTAGCAATTCTCATATCAGATAAAATAGACTTTAAAATAAAGACTATTACAAGAGACAAAGAAGGACACTATGTAATGACCAAGGGATCAATCCAAGAAGAAGATATAACAATTATAAATATATATACACTGAACATAGGAGCACCTTAATACATAAGGCAAATGCTAACAGCTATAAAAGAGGAAATCGACAGTAACACAATAATAGTGGGGAATTTTAACACCTCACTTACACCAATGGACAGATCATCTAGACAGAAAATAAATAAGGAAACACAGCTTTAAATGACACAGATAGATTAGATAGATTTAATTGATATTTATAGGACATTCCATCCAAAAACAGCAGATTACACGTTCTTCTCAAGTGCACACAGAACATTCTCCAGGATAGATCACATCTTGGGTCACAAATCAAGCCTCGATAAATTTAAGAAAATTGAAATCATATCAAGCATCTTTTCTGACCACAACGCTATGAGATTAGAAATCAATTACAGGGAAAAAATGTAAAAAACACAACATATGGAGGCTAAACAATATGTTACTAAATAACCAAGAGATCACTGAAGAAATCAAAGAGGAAATCAAAAAATACCTAGAGACAAATGACAATGAAAACACGATGGCCCAAAACCTATGGGATGCAGCAAAAGCAGTTTTAAGAGGGAAGTTTATAGCAATACAATCCTACCTCAAGAAACAAGAAAAATCTCAAATAAAAAATCTAACCTTACACCTAAAGGAACTAGAGAAAGAAGAACAAACAAAACCCAGAGTTAGTAGAAGGAAAGAAATCATAAAGATCAGAGCAGAAATAAATGAAATAGAAACAAAACAATAGCAAAGATCAATAAAACTAAAAGCTTGTTCTTTGAGAAGATAAACAAAATTGATAAACCATTAGCCAGACTCATCAAGAAAAAGAGGGAGAGGACTCAAATCAATAGAATTAGAAATGAAAAAAGAAAAGTTACAATGGACACCGCAGAAATGCAAAGCACCAAAAGAGACTACTACAAGCAACTCTATGCCAATAAAATGGACAACCTGGAAGAAATGGACAAATTCTTAGAAAGGTATAACCTTCCAAGACTGAACCAAGAAGAAATAGAAAATGTGAACAGACCAATCACCAGTAATGAAATTGAAACTGTGATTAAAAATCTTCCAACAAACAAAAGTCCAGGACCAGATGGCTTCACAGTTGAATTCTATCAAACATTTAGAGAAGAGCTAATACCCATCCTTCTCAAACTCTTTCAAAAAATTGCAGAGGAAGGAACACTCCCAAACTCATTCTATGAGGCCACCACCACCCTGATACCAAAACCAGGCAAAGATGCTACAAAAAAAGAAAATTACAGACCACTATCACTGATGAATATAGATGCAAAAATCCTCAACAGAATACTAGCAAACAGAATCCAACAACACATTAAAAGGATCATACACCATGATCAAGTGGGATTTATCCCAGGGATGCAAGGATTCTTCAATATATGCAAATCAATCGATGTAATACACCATATTAATAAATTGAAGAATAAAAACCATATGATCATCTCAATAGATGCAGAAAAAGCTTTTGAAAAAGTTCAACACCCATTTATGATATAAACTCTCCAGAAAGTGGACATAGAGGGAACGTACCTCAACATAATAAAGACCATATATGACAAACCCACAGCAAACATCATTCTCAATGGTGAAAAACTGAAAGCATTTCCTCTAACATCAGGAACAAGACAAGGAGGTCCACTCTCGCCACTCTTGTTCCATATAGTTATGGAAGTCCTAGCCACGGCAATCAGAGAAGAAAAAGAAATAAAAGGAATCCAAATTGGAAAGGAAGAAGTAAAACTGGCACTGTTTGCAGATGACATAATACTATATAGAGAGAATCCTAAAGATGCCACCAGAAAACTACTAGAGCTTATCAATGAATTTGGTAAAGTTGCAGGACACAGAATTAATGCACAGAAATCTCTTGCATTCCTATACATTAACAGTGAAGGATCAGAAAGAGAAATTAAGGAAACAATCCCATTCACCATTGCAACAAAAAGAATAAAATATCTAGCAATAAACCTACCTAAGGAGGTAAAAGACCTGTACTCAGAAAACTATAAGACACTTATGAAAGAAATCAAAGGTGATACAAACAGATGGAGAGATATACCATGTTGTTGGATTGGAAGAATCAATATTGTGAAAATGACTATGCTACCCAAAGCAATCTACAGATTCAACACAATCCCTCTCAAATTACCAATGGCATTTTTTGCAGAACTAGAACAAAAAATCTTAAAATTTGTATGGAGACACAAAAGATCCCGAGTAGCCAAAGCAATCTTGAGGGGAAAAAAAAGGAGCTGGAGGAATCAGACTCCCTGACTTCAGACTATACTACAAAGCTACAGTCATCAAGACAATATGGTACTGGCACAAAAACAGAAATATAGATCAATGGAATAGGATAGAAAGCCCAGAGATAAACCCACGCATCTATGGTCAACTAATCTATGACAAAGGAGGCAAGGATATACAATGGAGAAAAGACAGTCTCTTCAATAATTGGTGCTGGGGAAACTGGACAGCCACATGTAAAAGAATGAAATTAGAACACTTCCTAACACCATACACAAAAATAAACTCAAAATGGATTAAAGACCTAAATATAAGACCAGACACTATAAAACTCTTAGAGGAAAACATAGGCAGAACACTCTTTGACATAAATCACAGCAAGATCTTTTTTGACCCACCTCCTAGAGTGATGGAAATAAAAACAAAAATAAACAAATGGGACCTAATGAGACTTAAAACCTTTTGCACAGCAAAGGAAACCATAAACAAGACAAAAAGATTACCCTCAGAATGGGAGAAATATTTGCAAACGAAGCAACTGACAAAGGATTAATCTCCAAAATGTACAAGCAGCTCATGCAGCTCAATATCAAAAAAACAAACAACCCAATCCAAGAATGGGCAGAAGACCTAAATAGACATTTCTCCAAAGAAGACATACGGATGGCCAAGAAGCACATGAAAAGATGCTCAACATCACTAATTATTAGAGAAATGCAAATGAAAACTACAATGAGGTATCACCTCACACCAGTTAGAATGGGCATCATCAGAATATTTACAAACAACAAATGCTGGAGAGGGTATGGAGAAAAGAGAACCCTCTTTCACTGTTGGTGGGAATGTAAATTGATACAGCCACTATGGAGAACAGTATGGACATTCCTTAAAAAACTAAAAGTAGAATTACCATATGACCCAACAATCCCACTACTGGGCATATACCCAGAGAAAACCATAATTCAAAAAGACACATGCACCCCAATGTTCATTGCAGCACTGTTTACAATAGCCAGGTCATGGAAGCAACCTAAATGCCCATCGACAGACAAATGGATAAAGAAGATGTGGTACATATATACAATGGAATATTACTCAGCCATAAAAAAGGAGCAAAATTGGGTCATTTGTAGAGACGTGGATGGATCTAGAGTCTGTCATACAGAGTGAAGTAAGTCAGAAAGAGAAAAACAAATATCATATATTAACGCATATATGTGGAATCTAGAAAAATGGTACAGATGAACCGGTTTGCAAGGCAGAAATAGAGACACAGATGTAGAGAACAAACGTATGGACACCAAGGGGGAAAGTGGGGAGGTGGGGGTGGTGGTGGGATGAATTGGGAGATTGGGATTGACATGTATACACTAACATGTATAAAAGAGATAAGTAATAAGAATCTGCTGTGTAAAAACAAAATTAAATTAAAATTTAAAAAAAACCAACCGAAATTTAAGAAAAAAAGAGAGAGCGAATGTATGAATCCTATTCTTGTTCAGTATCCTTTAGGAATACTTGCATTTCTGATCACTCCATTTCCTTTTTAAAAGATAAGAAAAAATATGGTAGTATTTAGAGAAATGAAAATAGAAAAATCAAGAGGTGGGAGTGGCTTGTTAGTGTGAAGTGCCTGAAGAAAATTAAGATCTTTATTTGGGACAAATTAAGGTGAAAACAGCATGATCAAGATCAATCATTTTGTGCAGGTGTCCAAAGAGTGAACAGTGAATTGAAAAAGACTCCCTTCCAGTCGCTGTTTATGCAGGAAATCTGGCACAGTCCTCAGGGTATGACACACAAGAGAGAAATTATATTAGGAAAGAATTTAGAAGTCTCAAAACAAGGTCAGTGAACTCAAGTGCCAAGCACATGATATCGCTGGTGTCACAGAGAAAAGAGGTCAGTTCATTACCTTATAGAGCTGTTGAACCCACACATTTTATGTGGCTGAGCAGTTTCCTCCAGGAGATGGTTTGCTCATCACAGGTTTAGATCCTGTATCTTTTGAAAACAAGTGTAACTAGCATATTGAAATACCACACCTCATAATTCAGTAAAAATGCAATCATTTTTCTCCCACTGTCCTTTTACAATTTAGTCTCTGGGATAATAGCTCCTGCTCCTGCATGAATACTCTAGCAACCCATAATTTCCTGCTAATTCTTAGGTAATAGATGATCTATGGTCACGAAGTTACAAACATTATCCAGACGCAAAAAACTTAGGAAATCCAGTTCTGGGTGATACTCAAAACTTTGAACTTAAGTTGCTGTTAAATCTCCCTTTTTCTCTCTCCAACCTCACTTCTCCGAGCTTGGGCTGACTTCAGGATAGAAGCCTGCAGTGACATAGAGGGTAGTGGTCCTTCCATCTCTCTGCCTCCTATTTCTAGTCCTCCCCTTCCATCTTGAGCTGTTATTTAAACCCTACCAGGTCCAGTGGGACTAGTGGAGACAGGGAGAGGCAACACACAGGGCAGCTCTTACTTGAACCAGTACTCTCATCGCTTGGTCTCACTCTGGTCTAGCAGATGCCTTTTTCCCTTGAGATGTCATTTTCCTGGAGTCCTCAGAGCTTTCTCACTGTTTCTCTTTCTCCTACAATTCTCTTGTCCCTGCAGGATGCTTCTCTTATTTCTCCGTTCTGATTGTCACTTGTGACTCCTTCCTCGGCCCCTAGACACACAGTAGTGCATCTCCAAGCTCCTCCAGGTGGCTCTATTGGACAGAATCTAAGATTCTGTCTCAGGGCCCATGGCTTTTCCAAGGAACACTCATACATCCCTTGCCTGGGACTGATGTGGGTCCCAAGGCAGCAGCACTATCCTGGTTCTGGCTCTAAAACAGTCAGTATAGATTCCCACCTGATAGGAGTTCGACTCCAGCCAGTGTCAATTTCAGCTTTCTCAGGAGTGAATTGGGTACCAGCCTCTAAGTCTCTCAGCCTTAGGAAACACTTCCACTGCTCTCTGAGGGATTTTCTCCCCCTGTCTCAGGATTAGAGGGTTGCACCTCCTCCCAACTCCCTGAGTGCAGGAGGACATGGCAACATAATGTCCCTCCCCACCAAGGAATCTTTTCTCTGACCTCTTTTATCTACGTTCTCTGACCCTTCTTCTATGTCCTCGATGTAGCTGAGAAACCCAAGAGTGGCTTGAAGGTTCTTGAGGCCATTTACTTTCAAAATCTTCATAACATGGTTTGGCACCTTTGTTT
Source organism: Balaenoptera musculus (assembly GCF_009873245.2). Taxonomy (NCBI): domain Eukaryota; kingdom Metazoa; phylum Chordata; class Mammalia; order Artiodactyla; family Balaenopteridae; genus Balaenoptera; species Balaenoptera musculus. The sequence goes on from NC_045787.1 coordinate 94,037,295, forward strand.
GGAATTTTACATCTATTATGTTTTGTCGTCTGGTGGAAACTTCCGTTTTAAGATCGTATTACACAAGTAATAAACAAACATGATTCACGGGCCAATCCAGTGGTGTAACATCTGTCTTTACTAAACATTTTGATTTCTGAGTGTTGTTACTGTGTTAAAAAAAAATCAGGGGAGACAACTCTCCAAAGAGTCTTATTTAATCCTTGACCAGCTATGTTATTTAGCACTTCTTAACTAGAGCTGTAGGCGTATGGAGTTCATAAAATAATTTGGAATGAAATACTGTACTGAATGAATATTTTTTATGTGGTAATAGATGGATCCCCAAGGGCATCACGTGTCTTGCCTGCTGAGACCTTTTCCAGCACAAGAAAGTGGTGAGCCCACCATTCTCTGGCTGTACAAGAGGGCAGGAAAGTGGCTTTGCAATAGTGAGCCACTAGGAGACAAATTCTCCCAAATTAACTCCCTCACCAGCTGACCACTCTAAACCCAGACTTCATAGGCACCATAATAACATGTTTCTGTGAGGTTTGAAGGGAGAAAGGATATCCTTACAGGGTTGCTTGAGTCCAAAGCAGAGAGAGAAGGGAAATAAATACCAGCCTTGGGTCCAGATGTGGCATAACCAGATTGTGTGTGCTGCCAGCTGGCCCTGACCTTTGGAGTTAAGATTGAGAGCCAGAAAGGCTGTGTGTTGTAGGGATTTTTCCCTTTTTGTTTGCTTGTATAACACTAGGGAGGGAAATAGTTGAGTAAAATCCAAGCGTTTCTTTTATTTCACTTCTCTGGAGACCTCAGTCATGGAATTGGAAGGACTTGCTTGATGCTTGATTTGTTAAAGCAGTGACTCCCTAAGCTGGTGTCTCCCTGCCTTTTTAAACCTGCACCTTTGGTGAGCATGAAAGTTTCTCACCTCCTTGAAGAGGCTGATTTTCTCCCTCCTCCCCACCTTGCCACCTCCTTGAGATTCACATGCTTTGGGGAGTTATGGCAGCAGAGATGTCATCAAGCTGTACTTTCTATAGTTTCCATTACAAGAACAATAGGCATGTGTTGGCTTTCCAAATATATAAGCATGTATTATATAATTGAATGCACTTTTTCACTTTACATTGCACTTTTCATGCTAACAGATCACCGTTTGTACAAAGTGTCCTGTGATTTCAGAAGGCTCACAGATCTGCTGAAGGCCACGTATGAAAACTCCCAAGGGGGCTATTTCTCTTCATCCTAGATGACTCAGTCATGGCCACCTCAAGGGCTCTTTTCTCCATCCTGTTGGAGTCTTTATCTCTGTTGGAATCAGTTTTAGAGCTCTAAGTGGACTTAGAGATCATCTAGTCCCATCCTGCATTTTATAGAAACGGATGTCCAAAGAGTTTAAGCAACTTTCCCAAAGTTACACCCCTATGTTTACACTGCAGATCCTGAGCAACTACTCAGGTTGCTGAATTCCCTGCTCATCTTTATTTTTACTGTATTGTCAATTGCTTGAATCTTCTGTACTTTATCCCATCCCTTTAAAAGATACCAACCAATACTACAAAACAAACAAATGCCAATGTGGCAAACTCTGCAAAATACTTCATGTTCTTCTGTATATACTAACATCAAGCTTCCTTTACTTTATAGTGCCTCCGAGGCTGAGAAAATACTTATTTGCTATGAACCCATATTTTAGCCAAGTATTTTAAATGATACAGAAGAAAAAATACATAACCCCTAATTTCTCATAGTTTAAAATTAATTGGGGAGACAAATGTGGTTCATATTCAGCTTGTGGCCAACCTGTGATCTCTGGAAACTTTTTTTTTTTTTTTTACAATGTTGTGTTTAATTCCTGCTGTACAGCAAAGTGATGGAACCTTTTTAAATGCATTTGTAATTTCCAACCCTCCACCCTTACTCTGTAACTTATTCTTCCTTGAATTCTTCTGTAGTTCATCCATATCAAGAATAATCTGTGAGATTGGAAGGAATATAGGCGAATTCACAGGGCGTTTATTGCTAAATGTAGTTACTAATAATATAAAAGCTCATCCAACGATGAAACATAGCTAGTGTCATTTTTTTCTAGATGGGGAAACAGGCTCAGCAAGACTACGTGACTAGTTCAGGGTTGCTCAGCTAGTGGTAGATGGAGCAGAGTCTTGCAGCCAAAGTGGCTGCTTGTCAGAGCCCACAAGCCCCCTTTCAGCCAAGAAAGCAAGAGTAGAATAAAGTAGGGAAAAGCAAATAAAGCAAAGTAGGCTTGTCGAAAATTACAGTTTTGTCACAGTGAGGTTATGAGCACATCAAACTAGCTGACTGTGAAAAGCTTTTGAACATGCCTGCTGTTCTGTGTGCTCTTCCTAAAGCTGTGTGAAGTTTTATGTGAGCAGGGCCCTTATCATGGTGGAGGAGGGATTTACAGAGGTGAATAATGGCTAGACAGGGCTCTCAAGATATCTGTGTTGAATTCTCCTTTTATTTATCTAAGAACTGGGCCTGAGCTGGGGTAAATGCATGAGAGACATTAAGTCTCAGCACCTTCGGAGAAAAAAAGGAATTTAGCATCCACAGTTGTCATCTAAAAGCAGTTCCCAGGTCACAGAGTCTTGGAAAATGGGATAATGAGACTGCAGGTTTCTTTGGAGGAGAAAGTTGTTTGATAGGAGCCATGCTCTTGTCAGACTCAGGCAGTGTTTACAGAGGGTGAACCTGGAAATCTTCTTGTTTGCTCAGGGCACTCTTGTCCCTAAGCTTTTCCCTATAAATCACCAGTGCATGGTGGGATCGTGTCACCTTTTGTATTTTTCCTTGGAGATGGAGGAAGGAGCAGTAGGGATTCGATAAATCCATCCATATGTAAATGAAAATTGTTTTGTTCAGTTGGGATGTGTCCATATTGTTTAGCCCCAAGGATATGCAAAATAAAACTTTTTAAAGTTTTCAAGCAAGAAAAAGAGGAACGTGAGAAAAAGATAAAAATCATACATTCTTCTTTTGACTTGCACTTTGATGGAGGATGAAAGCAATAGACCATCCCCAAAGAAGTAATCCTAGTTTAAAAAAATCCATGGTTCTCAAAAGCCTGGCATTGCATGTTTGTTATATTTGTTCCTATTTTGTTTGTAAAAGGTTTTAAAGGCATATGATGTAATGAAGTAAATGTTATTTTGCAGTTGAAAATTAAAGAGTTCTTTTGTATTTTAGGTCTTACAGGAATTCTCAGGGACAGTGAGAACTGGAGTGTGTATGTATTATGGGGAGGGCAGTGAGGAAGATGAGGGGAAAACATTACAGCTCCTTCCTGAAGATAATTATAAGCCATAATCCCTCAATATATATATATTTTTTGCTTCCTCTGGTTTGAGATAAAAATAGATTTTTCCCAAAAATGTATTTCAGGGCCCTCTTAGCATCTCAGATGGAACCAACATTTGCCAGGAATGTTTTCCCTTGTTTTGATGAGCCAGCTCTGAAGGCAACTTTTAATATTACAGTTATTCATCATCCAAGTTACGTGGCCCTTTCCAACATGCCAAAGCTAGGTAAGTAATGTTTCCTGTCGTTGTATATGTATACATGTACCTATATGTATATGTGTATATAGACATACATAACATATAATTACATATACACATATACATATGTATATATAATGTTATATATGATATAATTATGTAATACGTTTATCTGATTATATATTTATATATTTGTATTTATATGAATTATATATGTGTATATAAATTTAACTCTGTAATAGATTTTATATCAGTAGATTTCCTAGGCAGTGTGCTGAGAGTGTGTTGTGACTGTAGTATAGCATAACCAGGGAGGGCAGTCACATGGGATATTGCATCAGTGCGCACATCTTGGTGATGGTAAATCCTGATTCTTTTTGTATTAGGAGCTGAGGACACTACACTGTTCTCATACCTTGGCAGCCTGTCTGCCCATTAATCTGGGCTTCAACTATTGATCATTAGTTATGACAAGCTAGTGAACTTGGTCTGAATCTGGTACATAGATGTGGGTTTGGTTTTGTTTTGTTTTCTGTTTTGTTTTTGGCTCACAGTCGTTTTTTCTTTTGATTGAATTGGCATCCAATTTCTTTTAATTCAGAGATTCCTCATAAAAATAAAAATTCTTACTTCTTTTTTTGAAACTCAGAACATCCAACAACACTGGCCCTGCACTTCCGACGTGCCAGTGATAGTTGCCGCTGAGAAGGGGCTACCTCCTGCAGACCAAGCCCATGCCCCCGCCTGCCGTGGTCCCCACCACTTCCTGTTAGTGTACACCAGCCCGTTCACATCAAGTACCCGGCCCTCCCAGGCGTCTGAGTTTGTGATTTCAGGTTTAAAACCCGCAGTGTGACTCCACTGAAGACCTGCCCGAAACCTGAGAATGGCAGAATTGTACCTTGTTGACCTCCCATGGGCCTGGGAAACTCTAGATTAAGTGCTGAGAGAGATGGGCTGGACTAGGAAACAGTCGTGGATGGGAAAGAGAGGAGGTAGCTCATGGGCCTAGTTTACAGTGCCCATAGATTTGCCCTCCATCCAGACCATGTTATTCAAGGTGCTAATTCAGGACCGAGATACTGTCCTTAGGCCTTCCTAATATGGTCTTGATAGCTTGGGGGTAGACAAATCCAAACTGCTGCACTCTGGGGAGGAGTTGGGAAGAACTAGCTGGGTGACAGTCGACTTGACAAATTATTTCAAAGGTAGATAGTTGTGCTTATTATTGCTTATTTACAGTGATTTGGACTAAAATCAATTTCTCTAGGTCAGTCTGAGAAAGAAGACGTGAATGGAAGCAAGTGGACTGTTACTACCTTTCACACCACGCCCCACATGCCCACTTATTTAGCCGCCTTCGCCATCTGTGACTACGAGCATGTCAGCAGGACTGAAAGGGGCAAGGAGGTGAGTGAGGGAGACCCTCCAGGTAAGGGGACATTTGTACTGGCCACGGACCGCTCAGGCACTCTTGCATCAGGGGCTATGCCTACATACCCCACCGTCCCCTCCTGGATCTCCCCCAAGCCCTGTTACCACTCTCAGCGCGGAGTTGCAGAACGGGATGCAACGGTTCCCACTGCGGTTCTGCGGACGGGTTTCTATGGAAAGGCTGTCCATTAAGCCCACTCGAGGCAGGTTCTGAGCCCCCCCACTTCCCGGGCTTTCGCTGCCTTTCGGAGTACAGGAGAGAACAGGGAAAGCGGCCACACTAGCATCTGGAAGCTCAGGTTTACCTGTTGTTTACTTCGCCTACATCCTACTGCAGCCTTGAAGCCAGGGTGCTGCCCAAAATGTCTAGCAGCCACTATGACACAGACACCAAACAACCCAGACTGACACCAGCTGGGACAGCTGCTCTGGCTGAAATGCTGCAGGCAGGTTAAGCATTATCCCTATCAAGGAGCAGGTCCGCTGGGTTCCTCACCTCCGGGGCATGAACACTTCCCTAGAGTTGTGTAAGTAGGTGCTCTGTCCTGAAACACCCAGTTTTTCACCCAATTATACTCTCTTTACATAATAATCCTTTAGGGAAATATCAAGGTTATTGTAGCAGTACTTTATAGACTGGTTCACTCCCTACGCTAGAGTGTGGAGGTAAGTAGGGCCAGTGCCTTAGGCCCAGTTCTTTCTAGTAGGATCGACTTCACCGGGCTGAGGAGAGTCAGGCCCTACAGCAGGCGGAGGCTCTCTCCTGGGCCCATGAACTTCCAGGCTTGTGCCATTGACTTGTGGAGGCAAGGAAGCTGTGGATGAGCCAAGTCTGTCACCAGGGGCAGGAGCGTTCAAAGCCCCTCCTCCTAAGGATGAATTAATAATACCGTGTTAGATGCAAACAACAGCTCATTTTCCTCAGCTGTTGGCTCCAGCCTGATTTCCCTTATTGAATAATCATTGGTAGATGCTTCATATCCACAGATATAACATGAGCCAAGTCAGACGTTCATGGTATATATTGATGAAATCTACTCAGGCATGATGTGGAAGCCCATGGTTTGTACCTGGCACGAAGGAGTGGGCCCGGAGCTCACGAGTGACCCAAGGTGACTGTCAGCATCCTCATCTCCAGTGGCTTGTTGCTCTCAATGCTGCTGCACAGTGAATAATTCTTATAAAGGATCATACCTGTTTCTTCATGAGAGATCACCCTGGAAGGAAAGCCAGCTGCCACAGAAAGCAAAGAGGAAATGGAACATGCCTAAGAAAGTCATGGTCTTAGCCAGAAACTTGAAATTTGGGATGAGTTTATCAGTGGAATGTTGCATTTGGCTCTGGCTCAGCTCTGGGAAGCGAAGGAGTCCACCATATACTCTACAGGGAACCAGACTGTACTCTTGGAATAACATCCAGACTCTACAAAGATGACTCATTAAGTAAGAGATAAAAATTTAGTGAAGTTGAAAATGCGGTTCATGCGTGGCATGAGGATAAACATAGGACACGCATAACTAAGGTTGGAAATAACATATTTTGAGTAGAATTTATCACACGTGGGCATGTGTAAAGATATTCCGCTCTTAGATGTTGAGGTCTGCTGTGTCTAAGGAGGGCCACAAGGACACACTGGTGGGCTAGGTGTAACTTGTTTTTTTTAAAGATAGTAGTCATCTTTTCTTTTTTAAATTTATTTATTTATTTATTTGTGCTGTGTTGGGTCTTCGTTTCTGTGCGAGGGCTTTCTCTAGTTGCGGCGAGCGGGGGCCACTCTTCATCACGGTGCGCAGGCCTCTCACTATCGCGGCCTCTCTTGCTGCGGGGCACAGGCTCCAGACGCGCAGGCTCAGTAGTTGTGGCTCACGGGCCCAGTTGCTCCACGGCATGTGGGATCTTCCCAGACCACGGCTCGAACCCGTGTCCCCTGCATTGGCAGGCAGATTCTCAACCACTGCGCCACCAGGGAAGCCCTAGGTGTGACTTTGAAGGAACTTTATGGCTGCGTTCCCGAAACGTTCTGCACCTGTTTGTGCTCCTCGCTGCCCTGCCTCTTCCCCCACAGCTCGTAATCATCATTTGCCTCCCTTTTGGCTTAAAGAGTGGTTGTTTACGGGAGGAGCTTTGTAACCTGGAAATTTACGTGCAAACATTAGTTGTTACTGCCTTTTTTCCCCCCAAGACTACAGTTAATTTGCACACATTATCCTGAACGTGGGGAAAGGTGACTGTTATTTCCACTCAGTAGCGTGGGCTCTGGTTTAGATGTCTTCCTGGCCTTGCCATGGAGGTGAGAGCTTGAGAAGGGGCAGGTACGGGTAGCGTTAGGGGCAGGGCGGAGTGCTGGGCCCCTCTTTCCCAGGATAATGGGGCCTGGTGGGGAGGAGGCTGCAAGGAAGGAGGGGCTCCAGGCAGGCGGCTTTCAGAACAGGTGGCTGCATTTTGTGAAAGGGGAGCGTTCCTGAAGCCCTCAGGTAATTCAAAAGTCACTTGATTCAAGACAAATTCTCCAGCAGAAGTAAAAGCCAAGTCAGGTGAACGTGGTCTTGGAGGGCAGCAATCTGCAGATATTGTTGTGTTGCTTTTCGTTTTCTTTGCATTTTCTTTAATGTTTTGCAGAGAGCTCTTTCTCAAATTAACTGTATTCACATCAGTATAATTATCTAATTCCCTCCTCGCTAACTTTCATTCTAGGGTTATAAGTTTCATACGTGTTTTTTAGCTAACACTAACAACTCCATTTAAAAGTGCTCAGGTGGCATTGGGGATACCATGACTTCATATTAAAATACCAATGAATGTTAAAACAACATCACATTAGTCACCAAAGTCACACCAACAAGTTCAAATGCCCAAATGACAGCACGGTTGTGTTAAACTAACTAAACACAGCAGGGATTTCTTTTCAGGTACTAAGGAGGAAGTGTCATAAACAGAGAATATAATTCACTTGCTTCAACAACTATAAAGTCATAAGACTTTTGATGAACTTTTTAAAATTAATTAACCTTATTTCAAATTTGGAAAATAAGATGGGACTATTCATGTTTTCTTTAACAAACCATTTTAAATTTGCATGATTCAAATTTGCTTAATATATTCTATACTGTTTAACCCCTACTAACTGCCCAATTCTGGTTTGAATCATTGGAAATATGTCCTGAAAAGGGAAGCAAGGATCCAAGGGACCCTTTTACTCCAGCATAGAATCGACATTTTCTGTGGGGGTAGATACCATTCCCAGGATTATTTTTGAGCTACAAAATTTTACATGTTATTGCAGAAGAGTGAAATAACACACTTTCTGAGAAACCACTGTTCTCAACTTAGTGAATAGCCTTAGTGAATTAGATAATTATACTGATGTGAATACAGTTAATTTGAGAAAGAGCTCTCTGCAAAACATTAAAGAAAATGCAAAGAAAACGAAAAGCAACACAACAATATCTGCAGATTGCTGCCCTCCAAGACCACGTTCACCTGACTTGGCTTTTACTTCTGCTGGAGAATTTGTCTTGAATCAAGTGACTTTTGAATTACCTGAGGGCTTCAGGAACGCTCCCCTTTCACAAAATGCAGCCACCTGTTCTGGAAGCCTCCTGCCTGGAGCCCCTCCTTCCTTGCAGCCTCCTCCCCGCCAGGCCTCATTATCCTGGGAAAGAGGGGCCCAGGACTCCTTTCTCATTGTGTGGACACATTCAAATGTTTTATTATGCAGCTTCCTCTGAAAAGGTAAGCCTTTGGCTCCAGAGCATCAGGGAACTGGAGCAAGCAGGCTGCCACTTTCCAAAAATCACTACTGCTTTTCCTAATCACCGCTTAATTGTTTCTGTTTAGATACGCATCTGGGCCCGGAAAGAAGCCATCACAGCTGGAAATGCAGACTTTGCTTTGAACATCACAGGTCCCATCTTCTCTTTTCTGGAGGATTTATTTAATATTAGTTACCCTCTTCCAAAAACAGGTGAGGCATCTTCCCTTACAATGCATTTGATTTCCTATTATGGGGGCCCCGGGTTGAGATCAAAAGGTACCTAGACGGGCCTCCAAGGACCCATTGGCACTTTGCTATTTTTGCAGTTTCGGAGTTAGCCCCACTGGCTTCCCATCATTATGTCCTACACCTTCCTAAACACACAGGGGCCTGTCTGTTCTTTCTCCGCATCGTTCCGTGTGACCAGTAAGTGCTCGGAGAGCTCCCTGGCTTTAGATCCCTCCTGGGTACTCACTGGCAACTTACATCCTCCAGACCCTGTCTTCTCTCTTGCTTTCTGTCCTTTCCTCTCATAACGTGAGTGTGCAATTCAGTGTTCTGCATCCTTTTAGCCGCTTGTGTGAGTTACTCCAGTTCCCTTTAGTAAGGTTTTGTTGGTTTTTCAAAAACTATTCTTTAGCTGTGAGTCATTGGATTAGGACCTGGGGGTCCCATCTGTGAATTTTTGTTGTATAAAATTGGGATCATGTGTGAACATAATATGATCCTCGAAGGAATATGTAAACATTTTATTTCTCATAGATCTGTATGGAATGTCCTTAAAATTATGTGAGCCACTCAGCTCAGAAAGTTGTTCCATGTTTTTCCTATCAAAATTAAGGGTATCACGTAAGTGTGTTTTGTTCCTCTGACAGGTTAGTTAGTTGAAGTCTTGGGGAAAAGTATGTTTGGCCTTTCCTGGCATATAGTAGAAGGAAAGTGGGGAGTAAAAATTGGGGAGCTCAAGCCTCTTGAACCCTGGGAAGCCAGGGGCTCTGCAGCTCAAGCCTTCTGGCTGAGGAGGGATGGGGAGTGCAGGAATGGTGACTAGCCTTGGCCCCCTCATGGATCCCAGAGGTGATACCCGTCATTTAGAAAGTTGGAGGTGGCAGGAATCTGGGCATGGAGACCAACTTCTGGCACTTCTGCGGCTGGAAGATCTCAAGATAAACCTTGTCTAGGCAAGCAAATTTCCATTTGTCTTTATTTAGATAAGGAGAAGTCCAGAGTTATTCTTGATATCCTGTTCTGTCAAAGCATCTCCGCCATCCAGTTAGTCACCTCCTTATTATCTCCACATCCATCCACTTCTTCCCATGCCCCTCATTCTCCCTAGTTTACGTCACCAACAGCTTGACCACAACAGCTCTCACTTAGTTTCACCACCTTCGCTCTTGTCTCCTCCAATCCATCTTCCACACTGAGGCCAGAGGGATTTTTCCAAAGCAAAATCTGATCATGTTACTGTCCTCTAAAGCCTCTCTGTGGCTTCCCATTTGAGGATAAAGTCCAGGCTTTTAACAGTTTCTCAGAGTAGGAGGGATGCTCTAACACCATCTCTATCCTCTCCTACACTTTCATCTTCCTCTCCTCTCCTTCAGGCTCTTGCACATGCAGTTTGCACATCCTGCCATACCTTTTACCCAACAGGTTGATTCTTACATTTCTCAACTCAGTGCCCCCTCCTCCAGGAAGTTTTCCCTGACTCCATCTCTCACGCTTCCACAGCATCCTGTGCGCCCCTGCATTCAAGCTCTTGACCTACTAGATCCTAATCATCTCCCCCAGTAGGTCGAGGGCAAGTTGCGGGTCAGGATCTGGACTGTCCTTTTTAAAGTACTCTCAGAGCCTATGACAGTGCTTCTCTCAGAGTGGTAAACAGTAAACATTTTTTTTTTTTTTTTTTTTTGGTGGAGGAATAAATACATGCAATGAGTTCAGTAATTCCATGTAAATTCTGGCTAGATTACCAACTCTTGGAAGTCAGGGTTATATTGGCACTTTTTTTGTATCTTTCATAGCATCTCAGCCAATGTTGCTCTATGAGCACACACACAGGTGGTGCTTAGTCAAAACCGCATTTTGATAGATGATTAAAATAAGGAGTTTCTCTATTACTGCATCTTTAAGAGAAAGATAAACTAATGTTTCCTAATTACTTTAACTTTTGGTTGAGTCATTTAAAAACAAAAACAAGAACAAACAAACACACAAAAAAAGCAAGAGAGCCAAACCTTCCCTATCTGCATTTCCCACATACGCCTTACCCTTTACTCTCAGTGACTCAGGTGAAAAGCCTTTTTATTTATTTCTTCCATGGTGTTCTTTTAGCTTACCTTCTTGTAGCTTGCTCAGTTGAATTCTAAGCCTCAGAATCTAAACCATGTGTATATATCTATTACATAGAATAACATTTTTTCTTTCTTTCTGCTCTTTTTTATTTAAGTATAGTTGATTTACAATGTTTCAGGTGTACAGCAAAGTGATTCAGTTAGATACATATCTATTCTTTTTCAGATTCTTTTCCATTATAGGTTATTACAAGATATTGAATATAGTTCCCTGTGCTATACAGTAGGTCCTTGTTCTATATCTATTTTACATATAGCAGTGTGTATCTGTTTATCCCAAATTCCTAATTTACCCCTTTCCCCCTTACCCCTTTGGTAACCATAAGGTTGTTTTCTGTCTGTGAGTCTATTTCTGTTTTGTAAATAAGTTCATTTGTATCAATATTTTAGATTCCACCTATATGACAGTTGTCTTTCTCTGTCGGACTTACTTCACTTAGTATGACAGTCTCTAGGTCCATCGTATTGCTGCGAATGGCATTATTTCAATTTTTTTATGGATGAGTAATATTTCATTATATATATATATATATATATATATATATATATATATATATCCACACACACACACACACACACACACACACACACACACACACACACACACATTCATCTGTTGATGCACATTTAGGTTGTATCCATGTCTTGACTATTGTGAATAATGCTGCTATGAACATTGGGGTGCATGTATCTTTTCAAATTAGAGTTTTCGTCTTTAGAACAACATGTTTTTTTCTGGTGTTGCTATCATTTTAATTCACTCTGTTTAAAGTCAGAAGTGGACTGAAATATCAAAATATTACAGAGATTATAGAGTTGGCTGTTTGGGTTGTTGTAAGTTTTGAAAGAAAAAGTGGCATCATGATGCTTTTAGGAATAAATATGGGCATTTGAGATTTGCAAACTTTTAAAATGGCAACTTCCCTTTTAAGTTTTTATTTTACTCTTAACTTGTAACTATACCAGGCTAATGATATGTATTGTACATCCCAGCATGATCTGTATTTTTATAGTAGTAAAACTCAAGTACAATATAAATCATAAAGCAATGAAATAATGACCATAATCAATTAGAAGCTACTGAGTAAATGAGAATCACCTGTTACTTTCCTAGGTGCTCTGTGAATGCAGAAGAAGTAGATGGCTGAGGCTCTGTTCAAGTAGCTCAGTTAGGGAGATAGCTTCTACGTGTTAAAAGCAAAAGCAACAAATTGCTAAGTATGAGATAACATACTGGCTAAAAAAAAACTCTTAAAAGAAAGAGGATTGATAACTGGTAATGGGAGTAGCCCAAATATATAAAGAACACCTACAAATAAATAAGAAAAATAACAATAGAAAAAAACAAGTAAAAGATATATGAATAGCTGTTTTACAGAAAAGGAAACAGATGTGACTAATAAACTTATGGAGAGATACTTAGCCTCATTAAGCAATCTGAGAAATGAATATCCAAGGCCACAGTGAGGCACCATTTCATACCACTCAGTTGTCAAAGAGTAAGCATTCTGACAAACGCCAGTAGAAGGTGACATTGTTGAAGGGAGTATCAGTTGTTACAACTTTGAAACTTATTTGTTATCTTACAATGTTGATCATTAGAATACCTTAAAACTCAGTAATTCCATTGCTAGATATACCCCAAGAGGAATTAGAGCACATATGTGCCAGAAGACATGTGCAAGAATGTTCATAGCCACACTTTTCATACTAGCCCCAAACTGAAAGCAACCAAAGTGGTCACCGATAGGAGAATGGATAGATAAAGTGTGGTTCATTCACACAACGGGAAACTATCCAGCAATGAAAATGAAACACTCTTTCTAAAGTTTAAAAACAAAAGAAACCTAAACAATATAATATTTAGGCAATATTATATATAATATTAGCAACTACATATATAGTCCCTTGCTTTTTCTTAAACAATGGAATGATAAACACCAAGTGCAGGATAGTGGTGAATCTCTGGAAGAATAAGCTAAAGGATGAGTTGAGAAGGAGCACAGAGGAAGATGTAAGTCAGCTGTTCCCAAATGTTACCGTGCGTTGGAATCACTTGGAAGGCTGGTTAAACCACAGATTGCTGCTCCTGACCCCAGAGTTTCTGATTCAGTAGGTCTGGGGTTGGTCCCAGAATTTTTATTTCTGATAAGCTCCCTGGTGGTGCTGATGCTGCCAGTCTGGAAATCAGAATACAAGTTATTAATAATAATCTAAATTAGGCACAGGCAAGCAATCGAATCTGGCCCACCGCCTATTTTTGTATGGTCCATGAGCTAAGATTGGTTTTTACAATTTTAAATGGTTGAAAAAAATCAAAGGAAGAATAATATTTTGTGATACATGAGAATTTTATAGAAAATTCATATTTCAGGGTCCATAAATAGTTTTATTGCACCACAATGTGCTCATTTGCTTACATAGTGTGTGTGGCTACTTTTGTGCTGGTATGCCTGAGCTAAATGTGTTACAGAAAACATATAGCCCGCAAAGCTGAAACTATCTACTAATCTGGCCCTTTACGGAAAAAATTTGCCAACCCCTGTTCTAAAGGGTACGTGGTAGAGTCATGGGTTTTGTATTATTATTTTAAAATAATGAATTCATCATTAAAATAAAATAAAACAGGGTCATGTGTGAAGAAACAAGAATTCTTCTTACTCCAGCTGTATGCATCTGAAGTAAAGAAAAAACAATTTTTTTAAAATAGTCATCAGGGTTGGTTAGAAATGGCTTCTTGAAGTTGGTTAGATTGGACCACAAGTATTGGTGGCATTCATAGACTGAGCAGAGGATTTCCTGGGATAGCAAACAGCTCCAGCAGAGAATGACTCAGTGGTTGTAGAGGACAAAAGGGATTGGCTTGAGTGGAGTAGAGCATTCTTTTGTGAGGAAAGTGGGTGGGTTGCTGGGTAGGATGGGTGCTGGTGGAGGAGAGGATAGATAGGAGAATGGGAGACCTAGGCTGAGGCAACTAAGTATACCCAAAGATAAAAGAGCATTACCTGGTGGAAGCTATGTATCCACTACCTGGATACGCTTTACTACGTACTGTCAACTTCAATCAAGTGTAAAGTCAACTTAAATTACTGAGCATAGCACAGCATAAAACATTCATTAGGCAAATGTAGCATGGACTGTAGGAATGATATTTCTTACATTAGCAAAAGAAAATTTTAAGACTTGTTCTAGTTTTAGAAGCAATAATGATCACACTGTCGAAAATGTGGAAAGATAGGGAAAAGCACAAAAAAGAGAAGCAAAATCTCCTGTTTTGCTACCATGCAGAGATAATCATGGGTAACATTTTGGTGTATATATTTCCAGTGTCTGTCTTTGTCTCAGTCTCCACCTTTCTTTGTATTTGCTTCTTTGTTTTTAACAAAAATTATACCGTGGAATTGATACTATTCTTTGGCTTTTTTTTTTTTTAAGTTAACAGTATATAGCAACATGATCCAGATAACTATTCTTTTTTATTGTCATTTTAAGACATAGGATGCCTACGTATCAGTTTGACAGAATAATTTATTTAATCCTCAGTGGTTGAACATTTGGACTGATTTTCCCTTTTTGGTGGCAGGTGCTGCTTTTTTTTTTTTTTTTTAATTAATTTATTTATTTATTTATGGCTGTGTTGGGTCTTCGTTTCTGTGCGAGGGCTTTCTCTAGTTGTGGCAAGCGGGGAGCACTCTTCATCACGGTGCGCGGGCCTCTCACTATCGCGGCCTCTCTTGTTGTGGAGCACAGGCTCCAGATGCGCAGGCTCAGTAATTGTGGCGCACGGGCTTAGTTGCTCCGTGGCATGTGGGAATCTTCCCAGACCAGGGCTCGAACCCGTGTCCCCTGCATTGGTAGGCAGATTCTCAACCACTGCGCCACCAGGGAAGCCCCGGTGCTGCTTTTAAAACACTAAAGAAAACATAAGGAAATGTTTACAAATATCCATGCTACTTGCCTTAGTAGAAATTCCAAAAGTGGAAAGGGTAGGAACATTTTTAAAGGTCATGAAGCATTTTGCTGGATTGCTCCAGAAAAATTGTACCAGTTCACACCCTTGCCAAAAGGCTATGTGTCAGTTTTCCTATACTTAATTTATTAATTCTAGCCAATACTAATTATTAATCTTCTCATACATTTGAAAGATTAAGTTATATCATTGTTTTAATTTTTGTTTTTGATACAAATGAAGCTGAACATTTTAAGTAAGATTTTTGGCTGTTTGAATTATTTCTTTCATGAGTTGTTCACATTTTTGTGTTTTCTTTTTTATTCATCAGAGTTCTTTAAATATTGAAAAAATATTGTCTAGTTGTGATATATGCTGCAAATATTTTTCCCAGTCCATGTTTTGCCTTTCAAATTTGTTTGTGGTGTTTTTTGGTGAACTAAAATATTTGATTTTAAATAGACTTTATTTTTTAGAGCAGTTTTAGGTTTACAGAAAAATTGTGCCCAAAGTGTAGAGGGTCCTCCTATACCTCCTCTCCCTCCCCTTGTCCCCAACCCCAGTTTCTCCTATTGTTAACGTCTTACATTGGTGTGGCTATTTTTAAAATTACAATTGATGAACCTGTATTGATACACTTTTATTAACTAAAGTCCATAGTTTACATTAGAGTTCACTCTTTGTGTTGTACAGTTCTGTGAGTTTTGACAAATGTATATAGTAATGACATGTCTCTACCATTACAGTATCATACAGAGAGTTTCACTGTCATAAAAAATCCCCTGTGCTCTACCTATTCATTCTCCCTCTTTTCCCCAAGTCCCTGATAACTACTGATCTTTTTACTGTCTCTATGGTTTTGCCTTTTCCATACTGTTATATACTAACTGGAATCATACCATGTGTGGCTTTTTCAGACTGGCTCCTTTCACTTAGTGACATGCATTTAAGTTTTCTCTGTGTCCTTTCATAGCTTGATAGCTCATTTCTTTTTATCACTAAATAGAACTCTGTTGTATGGCTGTACTACAGTTTCTTTATCCATTCACCTATTAAAAGACATCTTGATTGCTTCCAAGTTTTGGCAGCTATGAATAAGACTGCTATAAATATTCATGTGCATGTTTCTGACATAAGTTTCTGACTCATTTGGGTAAATACCTAGGATCTCAATTGCTAGACTGTATGGTCAGCCTATGTTTAGCTTTACAAGAAACTGCCAAATTGTCTTCTGAAGTGGCTGTACCATTTTGCATTCCCACCAGCAATGAATGAGAGTTTTTATTGTTCCACATCTTCTCCAGCACTTGGTGTTTTGTTTTGAATTGGTGTGTCATGGTATCTCATTGTCATTTTAATTTGCAAATTCCTAATGACATATGATGTTGAGCATGTTTTCATCTGTTTATTTGCCATTTGCATATCTCTTTAGTGAAGTGTCTATTTAGATCTTTTGCTAATTTTGTAAAGTTATTTTCTTATTGTTGAGTTTCAAGGGTTCTTTGTATATTTTGAATACAGGTCCTTTATCAAAAGTATTTAATTTTCATATAGTCAAAACAGTTTATTTTCTGGCTCTGTCTCTGGTATGTCTTTAAAGCCTTCTTTCCCCTTAAATTATAAATATTCACTTGCATTTTTCTTTCAGTAATTTTATGATTTCATTTTGAGATGTTTGTATCTGGAAGTCTCAAATTTTGAGGAAGAGATGATTTCATTTTTCCCTCCATTTAAATCCACTTAGATATAATTGCTTTGCCTACTTTTGACAACCGTGCAATGGAAAACTGGGGACTGTTGATGTTTGATGAGTCATTATTGTTGCTGCAACCAAAGGATAAACTAACAGAAAAAAAGACTGTGATCTCCTATATTGTCTCCCACGAGATTGGACATCAGGCATGTGGTAAAACGTTCTTTCTTATTTCACATGAAAATATTCTCCAGCTGCTGTACCAAAAGTAGCGACCCCCCCAAACCCTGCTGTACACCAAAGTTTAAAAATTATTTGAAAAATGGGTCGCTGAAAGAAAACAAGGAAGGATCTGTGTAATCAGATCCTGGGTGGATTTGAACTACTGGTGATAAATCACAGTGATGAGAACTTAAAAGAACATTCGCAGGTCATATATTTATATCCAAAGAGTAACTGTGTTCCACAAAGTTCTCTTCAGGAGAAGTAAGCCAAGCAGAGCTATGATTATTTGCTTTCCATTCCATCTTAAAATAGAGATATTCAAAAAAGTCACTGCAAGATATCCACATTTCATTAGCAGATTGTTACAAACTTTTTTTTTTTTTTTTGAGAGAAGTTACAAGTTAAAGGATTATAGTCAATATACTAGTGTCAGTGAGGTGAGCAGTAATTAATCCTGGAGCTGCATCCCCAAAGGTGATGTAAACAGGATTTATTTCATTAGATCTATATGCTTTTATGCTGTGATTTTAGAAGTTTAGTTATTTGATTTGATGGAGATTCTCACATCTGCATTTTGACCTTTATAAATCAAGTTTGTCAAGAAAGAAGTCATCTAAACTATGAAATTGTTATCTTTTTGTTATATGGACTCCTAAGAAGTTTTGGAGAAGAGTGATTTACTGGGATTGAATAACACCCTGCTACACAGTCAACACATACTTTCACAAGTTTTGATCAGTCACCCAAAGTGTCATTTTTTTTATTATAGCCTAAATGACACATTGTTTTGGAATACAGGCTGCTATTAGTACGTCACAGCTGTTATATAAGAATTTGGTTAAATACCAGGATGTGGATTTGTTGGTTTTGGAAATTATTGTGTTTTTCTTTCCTGATTCTGTTTATCATCTGTTTGACACTTTCTTTCTGTTAAGCTCAAATAGAAAATAATTATAGCTGTACCACTTTGCAGAACATATGAATACTTGAGTGATTTTTACATGGTGCAGATCAAATCATGTCCTGAAAACACAATCACTGCTTACAGCAAGATCCTAATGTAGTCTGTTTAGAGTATACGATTCTGTAATTAGTAGGTGCTAAGTAAACTTTCAGGACTTCTGCTTTAACTTAACTTTGGGGCAAAGTGGACAATTTGAGAACTGCTACTCTAGCTTAACTTATTTTTTAACATCACAATTTTAAAACAAAAATTGCTTTCAGTCATTGGATGTGAAATGATTATTTTAGAAGAAATGCATGACTGACATCTCTTCATGTTAAAACAACAACGTCATTTTGGGGTCCTGTTTTCAAGTTTATCATTGATAGCAAAAAGCATTTAATTTTGTCTTTGACCTTACATTTATTTCACATGCAATTACAATAAATATTACTTAAATTGAATTTAAGAATTTTTTTTTCCCAACTCCAAAAGTGGTTTGGAAACTTGGTTACCATGAATTGGTGGAACAATATCTGGCTCAATGAAGGTTTTGCATCTTATTTTGAGTTTGGAGTAATTAACTACTTCAATCCTAAACTCCCAAGGGTAAGTAGTTTGTTAATTATAATTTTTTTCCCTTAATTATAAAAGTAATGCATGTTTATTGTTGAAAGTGTGTAAAATACAGAAAAATAAAAGGAATATTAAATTATCTGTAATACCAGAGATGATCAATTTTATCTTTTTGGTATGTTTTCTTTTTCCAGACTTTTATTATTATAAATGTTCCTAAAAGAGAATTACACAGAAATGTGTAATACCCTTTCTACTTCATACTATATCAAGAGCATTTTCACAAATCATTAAATCATTTTTGAAAATATGATTTTTAAGGGTTGCCTAATATTTTATCATATCACCTTATAAGGTGTATCTATGTAATATTTCCCTACTATAAGATTTTAGGTTATTTTCATTTATTTCTACCTAGACTAAATTTTAAGGTGCTTGTAATCAGTAGTCTATGGCTTTAATGATAAGAATATGCTATATTATATATTATAAATATTATATATTATGTTACATATAATTCAGCTGATATTACATATAATACTAATAGCTGATATTGTATCTATTATAGCTGATATTCTTTTGTTGTTTTGAGTAAATAGTAGTATAGAAAAATAAACTTATGGATATGCAAATCTGATTATTTCAACTGTAAGTTATGTTTCTAATATTTTATTTAGAGTAATTAGGTAGTGCTTTCAGAATGGCATGATAAAGCCAAATTGACTTTATTTGATTTAGGTGTTTAAATGTTTAGACTTAATACCATCTTTTGACACAGACCTCACTTTTTCACTCCGAGCCAGGGGTCCTTTCTCCCCCTCTGTTCCTGCGTCCTGCGTCCTGCGTCCTGCCTCCTGCCTCCTGCCATCCCCCTGATGCTCAGAGCTGCTCTTTCTGCTGCCCTTTGCCAGCCTGTCTCTCATCTCCCCTCCCAAGTGTTTCCAAGGCTCAATTTTTGGCCTCTTTCCTCCCTTCCCTACCCTCGCTCATTCAGAGTACATTGACATTTGAAATGCTGATCTCCACTGGCCAGATCTTCTTTACAGGCTAAATTTATTCACTTTGAAGGAGAGTCTAAGATTGTGTTCTTTCTATCATATTGGTTGTAAATTTTCCCTCCATGAAAGGAGGGAGATGGTAGGTAGATATTTGGTTTTTGTTGACTAAAAAGTTGGCAGAATAAAAAGCTGACAGACCTCTCTTGGCACCCCAGAAACTTAAAAAAAAAAAATCCTTTTTTACCTGTTTGTGAAATTGTAGTTTCTGGGAAGCACTGATGTAGCAGCCTCTTACTGCCCCAGTTCCATGCCCCCCACTCTGCCCTTTGCAAACATCCTATAAAATGCCCACCATCACATAGTCCGGCCATTCTGCAGTACCTCTGCTCTTCCTCCCCTGGATTGGACATCATGATATAGATCAGCAGAATGAAGTATTGAAAAGTTAATTGACTCGCCCAAGGTCATTTGCCTGATTGAGGCAGAACTGTGATTACATTCCAGTTACCTGGGTCTAGTCTGAAGATGAGGATAATGATGATAATAACAATAATACTGTATTTACCATTCACTGAGTACTTAGGATTTATCTGCCTGGTAGTGTAAGTTCTATACATATATCATCTTACTCAATCTTCAAAATAATCCTATGAGTATAGTTGTTATCTTTTCTATTTTCTATTGAGGAAACTGAGGCATAGAAGCATTAAGTAAGTTGTTCAAGGTCTCACAGTTATTAAAGGTCAGAGATGAGAGTCAGTTCCAGGTTTCTGTAACTGCAAAGCCCATGCCTTTAACCACTGTGCTCTGCAGAGAAAACACCTGGGAGTGTTCTCGTTCTCAAGGAGCTTATGGTGTGTGTGTATATGTTCATTATATGACTCTTTTCATATACATAAACTTTATACACATACAGTAAATCTCAGTTGTCTTCAATAGTCCTTTCCGTATACTCTATACATACAAAATTGTTTATATCTCTCTTTTATAAAGTAGCATCTACACATGGTTAGTGTCGTCTATAACTGTTTTTGAAAGCATTTGGTTGTATTCCAAATTAACTCTGTGCTGAGAGTAAATATGGAAAGAAATTGCATTCCCATAAAACAATTAGATTCACCCTGTATGTCCTTAATTGAACAGACTATACTATCAACATCAGTCAGTTACCTCTTAATGCAACTAAAATGGCTAAGGTATTACCATAACTGGAAACAGTGACGAAAACATATTACTAATGTTTTTGAAGCTAAGATGGTAAGATTATCCTCTCTTTTACCATTTAGTTATTTCTTTTTATCATTGATTCTTTTTTTGTTTGTTTTATTTATTTTTCTATACAGCACATTCTTATTAGTTATCCATTTTATACATATTGGTGTATATATGTCGATCCCAAACTCCAAATTCATCACACCACCACCTCCACCCCCTCTGCTTTCCCCCCTGGGTGTCCATACATTTGTTCTCTGCATTTCTGTCTCAGTTTCTGCCCTGCAAACAGGTTCATCTGTACCATTTTTCTAGGTTCCACATATATACGTTAATATACGATATTTGTTTTACTCTTTCTGACTTACTTCACTCTGTATGACAGTCTCTAGATTCATCCACGTCTCTACAAATGACCCAATTTCATTCCTTTTTATGGCTGAGTAATATTCCATTGTATATATGTACCACATCTTCTTTATCCATTTGTCTGTCGATGGGCATTTAGGTTGCTTCCATGACCTGGCTATTGCAAATACTGCTGCAATGAACATTGGGGTGCATGTGTCTTTTTGAATTGTGCTTTTCTCTGGGTATATGCCCAGTAGTGGGATTGCTGGATCATATGGAAATTCTATTTTTAGTTTTTTAAGGAACATCCATACTGTTCTCCATAGTGGCTGTATCAATTTACATTCCCACCAACAGTGCAAGAGGGTTCCCTTTTCTCTACACCCTCTCCAGCATTTGTTGTTTGTAGATTTTCTGATGATGCCCATTCTAACTGGTGTGAGGTGATACCTCATTGTAGTTTTGATTTGCATTTCTCTAATAATTAGTGATGTTGAGCAGCTTTTCATGTGCTTCTTGGCCATCTGTATGTCTTCTTTGGAGAAATGTCTATTTAGGTCTTCTGCCCATTTTTGGATTGGGTTGTTTGTTTTTTTAATATTGAGCTACATGAGCTGTTTATATATTTTAGAGATTAATCCTTTGTCCATTGATTCGTTTGCAAATATTTTCTCCCATTCTGAGGGCTGTCTTTTTGTCTTGTTTGTAGTTTCCTTTGCTGTGCAAAAGCTTTTAAGTTTCATTAGGTCCCATTTGTTTATTTTTGTTTTTATTTCCATTACTCTAGGAGGTCGGTCAAAAAAGATCTTGCTGGGATTTATGTCAAAGAGTGTTCTTCCTATGTTTTCCTCTAGGAGTTTTATAGTGTCCAGTCTTACATTTAAGTCTCGAATCCATTTTGAGTTTATTTTTGTGTATGGTGTTAGGGAGTGTTCTAATTTCATTCTTTTACATGTAGCTGTCCAGTTTTCCCAGCAGCACTTATTGAAGAGACTGTCTTTTCTCCATTGTATATCCTTGCCTCCTTTGTCATAGATTAGTTGACCATAGGTGCGTGGGTTTATCTCTGGGCTTTCTATCTTGTTCCATTGATCTATATCTCTATTTTTGTGCCAGTACCATATTGTCTTGATGACTGTAGCTTTGTAGTATAGTCTGAAGTCAGGAAGTCTGATTCCTCCAGCTCTGTTTTTTTCCCCCAAGACTGCTTTTGCTATTCGGGGCCTTTTGTGTCTCCGTACAAATTTTA
Source organism: Balaenoptera musculus (assembly GCF_009873245.2). Classification (NCBI taxonomy): domain Eukaryota; kingdom Metazoa; phylum Chordata; class Mammalia; order Artiodactyla; family Balaenopteridae; genus Balaenoptera; species Balaenoptera musculus. Next base: position 94,059,539 of record NC_045787.1, read on the forward strand.
AGACTTTTTGTTCTAGTTCTGTAAAAAATGCCATTGGTAATTTGATACGGATTGCATTGAATCTGTAGATTGCTTTGGGTAGTATAGTCATTTTCACAATATTGATTCTTCTAATCCAAGAACATGGTATATCTCTCCATCTGTTGGTATCATCTTTAATTTCTTTCATCAGTGTCTTATAGTTTTCTGCATACAGGTTTTTGTCTCCCTAGGTAGGTTTATTCCTAGGTATTTTATTCTTTTTGTTGCAGTGGTAAATGGGAGTGTTTCCTTAATTTCTCTTTCAGATTTTTCATCATTAGTGTATAGGAATGCAAGAGATTTCTGTGCATTAATTTTGTATCCTACAACTTTACCAAATTCATTGATTAGCTCTAGTAATTTTCTGGTGGCATCTTTGGGACTCTCTGTGTATAGTATCATGTCATCTCCAAACAGTGACAGTTTTACTTCTTCTTTTCCAATTTGTATTCCTTTTATTTCTTTTTCTTCTCTGATTTCCATGGCTAGGACTTCCAAAACTATGTTGAATAATAGTGGTGAGAGTGGACATCCTTGTCTTTTTCCTGATCTTAGAGGAAATGGTTTCAGTTTTTCACCATTGAGAGTGATGTTTGCTGTGGGTTTGTTGTATATGACCTTTATTATGTTGAGGTAGGTTCCCTCTATGCCCACTTTCTGGAGAGTTTTTACCATAAATGGGTGTTGAATTTTGTCAAAAGATTTTTCTGCATCTATTGAGATGATCATATGGTTTTTATTCTTCAGTTTGTTAATATGGTGTAACACATTGATTGATGTGCGTATATTGAAGAATCCTTGCATCCCTAAGATAAATCCCACTTGATCATGGTGTATGATCCTTTTAATGTGCTGTTGGATTCTGTTTGCTAGTATTTTTTTGAGGATTTTTTCATCTATGTTCATCAGTGATAGTGGTCTGTAATTTTCTTTTTTTGTAGTATCTTTGTCTGGTTTTGGTATCAGGGTGATGGTGGCCTCATAGAATGAGTTTGGGAGTGTTCCTTCCTCTGCAATTTCTTGGAAGAGTTTGAGAAGGATGGGTGTTAGCTCTTCTCTAAATGTTTGATAGAATTCACCTGTGAAGCCATCTGGTCCTGGACTTTTGTTTGTTGGAAGATTTTTAATCACAGTTTCAATTTCATTACTTGTGATTGGTCTGTTCATATTTTCTATTTCTTCCTGGTTCAGTCTTGGAAGGTTATACCTTTCTAAGAATTTGTCCATTTCTTCCAGGTTGTCCGTTTTATTGGCATAGAGTTGCTTGTAGTAGTCTCTTTTGGTGCTTTGTATTTCTGCAGTGTCTGTTGTAACTTCTCCTTTTTCATTTCTAATTTATTGATTTGAGTCCTCTCCCCCTTTTTCTTGATGAGTCTGGCTATGGCTTATCAATTTTGTTTATCTTCTCAAAGAACCAGCTTTTTAATTTTATTGATCTTTGCTCTTGTTTTCTTTATTTCTATTTCATTTATTTCTGCTCTGATCTTTATGATTTCTTTCCTTCTACTAACTTTGGGTTTTGTTTCTTCTTCTTTCTCTAGTTCCTTTTAGGTGTAAGGTTAGATTGTTTATTTGAGATTTTTCTTGTTTCTTGAAGAAGGCTTGTATTGCTATATACTTCCCTCTTAGAACGGCTTTTGCTGCATCCCATAGGTTTTGGATTGTCGTGTTTTCATTGTCATATGTCTCTAGGTATTTTTTGATTTCCTCTTTGATTTCTTCAGTGATATCTTGGTTACTTAGTAACGTATTGTTTAGCTTCCATGTGTTTGTGTTATTTACGTTTTTTTCCCTGTAATTGATTTCTAATCTCATAGCGTTGTGGTCTGAAAAGATGCTTGATATGTTTTCAATTTTCTTATATTTACTGAGGCTTGATTTGTGACCCAAGATGTGAGGTATCCTGGAGAATGTTCCATGCACACTTGAGAATAAAGTGTAATCTGCTGTTTTGGGATGGAATGTTCTATAAATATCAATTAAATCTATCTGATCTATTGTGTCACTTAAAGCTTGTGTTTCCTTAGTAATTTTCATTTTGGATGATCTGTCCATTGGTGTAAGTGAGGTGTTAAAGTCCCCCACTATTATTGTGTTACTGTTGATTTCCTCTTTTATAGCTGTTAGCAGTTGCCTTATGTATTAAGGTGCTCCTATGTTGGGAGCCTATATATTTATAATTGTTACATCTTCTTCTTGGATTGATCCCTTCATCATTGCGTAGTGTCCTTCCTTGTCTCTTTTAACATTCTTTATTTTAAAGTTTATTTTATCTGATATGAATATTGCTACTCCAGCTTTTGTTTCATTTCCATTTGCATGGAATATCTTTTTCCATCCCCTCACTTTCAGTCTGTATGTGTCCCTAGGTCTGAAGTGGGTCTCTGTAGACAGCATACATATGGGTCTTGTTTTTGTATCCATTCAGCGAGCCTGTGTATTTTGGTTGGAGCATTTAATCCATTCACGTTTAAGGTAATTATTGATATGTATGTTCCTATTACCATTTTCTTAATTGTTTTGGGTTTGTTTTTCTAGGTCCTTTTCTTCTCTTGTGTTTCCCACTTAGAGAAGTTCCTTTAGCATTTGTTGTACAGCTGCTTTGGTGGTGCTTAATTCTCTTAGTTTTTGCTTGCCTGTAAAACTTTTGATTTCTCCATCGAATCTGAATAAGATCCTTGCCGGGTAGAGTAATCTTGGTTGTAGGTTCTTCCCTTTCATCACTTTAAATGTGTCATGCCACTCCCTTCTGGCTTGTAGAGTTTTTGCTGAGAAATCAGCTGTTAACCTTATGGGAGTTCCCTTGTATGTTATTTGTCGTTTTTCCCTTGCTGCTTTCAATAGTTTTTCTTTGTCTTTAGTTTTTACCAGTTTGATTACTTTGTGTCTCGGTGTGTTTCTCCTTGGGTTTATCCTGTATGGGACTCCGTGCATTTCCTGGACTTGGGTGGCTATTTCCTTTCCCATGTCAGGGAAGTTTTCGATTATAATCTCTTCAAATATTTTCTCGGGTCCTTTCTCTCTCTCTTCTCCTTCTGGGACCCCTATAATGTGAATGTTGTTTAATGTTGTCCCAGAGGTCTCTTAGGCTGTCTTCATTTCTTTTCATTCTTTTTTCTTTATTCTGTTCCACAGCAGTGAATTCCACCATTCTGTCTTCCAGGTCACTTATCCATTCTTCTGCCTCAGTTTTTCTGCTATTGATTCCTTATAGTGTATTTTTCATTTCAGTTATTGTATTGTTCATCTCTGTTTGTTTGTTCTTTAATTCTTCTAGGTCTTCGTTAAACATTTCTTGCATCTTCTCGATCCTTGCCTCCATTCTTTTTCCAAGGTCCTGGATCATCTTCACTCTCATTATTCTGAATTCTTTTTCGGGAAGGTTACCTATCTCCACTTCATTTAGTTGTTTTTCTGGGGTTTTATCTTGTTCCTTCATCTGGTACATAGCTCTCTGCCTTTTCATCTTGTCCATCTTTCTGTGAATGTGGTTTTCGTTCCACAGGCTGCAGGATTGTAGTTATTCTTACTTCTCCTCTCTGCCCTCTGGTGGATGAGGCTATCTACGAGGCTTGAGCAAGTTTCCTGATGGGAGGGACTGGTGGTGGGTAGAGCTGGCTGTTGCTCTGGTGAGCAGAGCTCAGTAAAACTTTAATCCGCTTGTCTGCTGATGGGTCAGGCTGGGTTCTCTCCCTGTTGGTTATTTGGCCTGAGGCAACCCAATACTGGAGCCTACCCGGCTCTTTGGTGGGGCTGATGGTGGACTCTGGGAAGGCTCACACCAAGCAGTACTTCCCAGAATCTCTGTCACCAGTGTCTTTGTCCTCACAGTGAGACACAGCCACCCCCTGCCTCTGCAGGAGACCCTCCAACACTAGCAGGTAGGTCTGGTTCAGTCTCCTATGGGGTCACGGCTCCTTCCCCTGGGTCCCGGTGTGCACACTACTTTGTGTGTGCCTTCCAAGAGTGGAGTCTCTGTTTCCCCCAGTCCTGTTGAAGTCCTGCAATCAAATTCTGCTAGCCTTCAAAGTCTGATTCTCTAGGAATTCCTCCTCCCGTTGCCGGACCCCCAGGTTGGGAAGCCTGACATGGGGCTCAGAACCTTCACTCCAGTGGGTGGACTTCTGTGGTATAAGTGTTCGCCAGTTTGTGAGTCACCCACCCAGCAGTTATGGGATTTGATTTTATTGTGATTGTGCCCCTCTTACCGTCTCATTGTGGCTTCTCCTTTGTCTTTGGATGTGGGGTATCTTTTTTGGTGAGTTCCAATGTCTTCCTGTCGATGATTGTTCAGCAGTTAATTGTTATTCTGGTGCTCTTGCAAGAGGGAGTGAGAGCACATCCTTCTACTCCGCCATCTTGAACCAATGTCCCCTTATCATTGATTCTTAATCACTCTTTTCTGAGTGTACATTTCTCAATCCCATGTAGAGCTGAGTGAAATATAACCCTTGCCAGAAGAGTATCAGATCCTGGAGCTTGAGAATATTGCCATGAGCTTTGTTTTTTAAAAGCTTAAGGCCCTGTTTCAATGATCTTTGAGAGATCAAATCTTTGGCTTCCTTTTAATCTAGTCATTGGATTGAAATTGAGTAAAGAGCATCACAGAACCATATGCAGAAACAGATTTCCATTTTTTCTAACTGGTCTAATTTCAGCTGAAAATTATTAAAGTACGAGATGAATGGGTCATGGTCAAGGATCCAGAACATTTCAATTGGTTTCTTGATCTCTGAAGCTCCAGCTCTGACATTGCTACTCACTGACGTTTTTCCGCCCCTCTTCTGCCTGGTCCAAGGAAGCAGCAGTCTCGGTGGAGGGAAAGGGCACATAAGGGCCTTGCAGCCTGTCAGATCTCGCTATGTTTTTATGATCACTGTAAGCTGAGGCAAGTAGCTGAACATTTCTGAGTTTTTGTTCCTCATTTGTAAAATAAGTTTTATACAGTCATTCAATAGATTATTGAGTATCTAACAGGCACTGTTGTGGCAGCCACCATTTTACTAAGCACTCATTATGTGCTTATAGAGTACTGCGCAAGTACATTATCTGACTCAAGCCTCCAAACAACTCTGAAGAAATAATAATAATAACATAATCACAGTAGTGGTTAACCCTTACTGAGCGTGCTCTATTTGCCAGTCACAGTGCTAAAAATTTTATGTAAATTAATTTAGACCTGATAATAATCCAGTAAGGACAGTGTTGCTTCCTGCATTTTCAGAGGTGAAACTGAGTTTCAGAGTGATGAAATTGGTTGCCTTTTATGAGTCATACAACTCCTAAGAGGCTGCAGTAGGATTCAAACCCAGGCAGCTCAACTCCAAAGCCTGTGCTTTTAACCACAATGATATTCCACACAAATTTATTATCATAAATACTGTTATATTTCTTAGGATAATAGTAGATTTAATAGGAACAGGTTTTGTTCTCTGGGATCTCACAGCTTGCAGGAAGAAAGTGATGGTGAGTGTCTAGACTCGCTTTATCCAATCACTGTATGCAGTAGCTAGATAATGTTTTTTTAAAAGCTGGTATCACTTTTTACATAGAGTTTCCCTTCAGGAGTGGAACAAGCTGGGATGAGCATCACCTTATGGGAAGCCCAGAGTAGAAAAACCTGAGGGATGTTGAGGAAGAGGTGTTCGTCTCATTAGTCACAGTTATCTTGTGTGATTCTGATGAAACCAAGAAGATTATGTAAAACCTTATACCAGGCAAGCAGAAGAGAGACAGACAACCTATTCTGAGAGAGAAAACCCCCACAAAATATGGAAAACGCTATATGTACAAAAGTGTTCATTAATATATTTTTCATAACTGCAAAACAAAACTGGAAGCAACTTAAATGCCTAACTAATAGGGAAATGATTGTCAACTATGGTCCATCGACATTATGGGGTATTTTGCAGCTGTGTATTTATTTATTTTAATGTTTTGCTTTTGCAAAAGTTGTATCTGCAGTACTTTGAAAAGAAGAAAATCATCTGTGATTTGACCACCCTGTGATAACCATGATTAAGGTTTGGTTTATTTCTTTCCAAATTACGTTTATTTCACTTACAATGCAGTGGCCATTATTAGGAATAGTTACAAAGATAAGACAGCAAAATTTCTAAATGAATACTATAATAAGTAAATTAAAAAGGTTGTTTTTACAAATATGAGAATAAATAAATAGATAGGAAAAAAGATTGGAAAGAGCTGGACTAAACATTCTAATGGGAGTTATTGTAGGGTGTGGGCTTATGGGTGTTTTTTATTTTTGCTATTTTCTTCATTGTGTTATGGGTCAACAGTGCACACTCTCAAGAGCTCTTGGGTGTTAAATTAGTAAAATCTATACTTAATGAATAAGGTCAGACTTAGGCAGATGTCTCCTCTAAATCCTTGCTTCTCAAAGTGTGATTCTCAAACTAGCAACATCAGCATCACCTGGTAGTTTATTAGAAATACAGTCCCCAGCCCAGACCAACTGTTAGAATATGAGTTTGACAAAATCCCCAGGGGATCCTTATTGACATTAAAGTTTGACATGCATTGCCCTAAATGACAGGCTTTCTCATTTGGGGAAGAGCAGAGTTTGATGATGGCTTAACCAAAGTATTAATAAATCTAAACATAATGTGCTAATAGGAGAGGGTTGATTGGAACATTGGCAAATGGAAGTGGGGCAGAGTTTGAAAATTTATCTGACACTGCTGAGGAGTGAGAGGGTCAACTTGGGGACCCCAGCAAGAGTCACTAGGGAGCTGAGACTTCATGTAGATTACCAAGTGCTCGCCCGGCTCTCCAGGGTATGAGTAAGCTGTCCCTGTAGCTTCTCCACTGCCCTTTCTTTGGCTCTGTCTTCCCAGGTACCTCTTGACTATTCTTTGGTTTTCCTTCTAGCTTTCCTTCAGAAAGAAATGGCCCTTGTCATGTGTCTAAGAGAGATCTAGTCTTCTGGGGAGTTCTGTACTTATTAAAATATAAATAATTGCCATCTCTTCATGCATGAGTATGCAGTCTGTGGATTTATTTCTAATAACTAATATTACATCAGCATCATTGTGAATTTGTAAATCTGGCATGCTTTTGGTTTATAAATGTCCATGTAACAGAGACTGATAAGTTTTAAGGGATTGCTAATAAAATTACCAATAAAATTCTAGAGGGTTAAAACCACCTAGAGATGCTGTTCCCTGGAGGACCTGTCTGGGTGGCCAGGAACCTCCTTAGGGGAATGTAGATGTCTCTCTTGGCAACCACATTAACTTTTGTAATTGATTTTTTTTAATTGAAATAAAAAAGGCTACCAAATGGGAAGGAAAGTATCCTAGAGTTTTGTTATTCAAGGAATCCTAACTTATTTGGCCCATTGTAGCCCAAAGAGTACTTCTCAATTATTGATTTTTCCTTTCTTCAGTGTTAGTTTTTGAAAGTATTTTAGGAACATTGAACTTGGTGTTTCTGTGACACCTCAGAAGTTAACGTGGCTCAATGTTTTCCTTTTAGAATGAGATCTTTTTTTCTAACATTTTACATGGTGTCCTCAGAGAAGATCATGCCCTGGTATCTAGAGCCGTCTCCATGAAGGTGGAAAATTTCACAGAAACCAATGAAATAAATGAGCTCTTTGACCTATTTACTTACAACAAGGTAAAATCAGTTACACATTTACATTTGTTCTGCACTCTTGCAGAAAGCTACATAAAATGGATTCTAAGGGTCCTAGACTAATGTACTACTACACAACTTTGGTACAAAAACCTTAATATTATTCAGTAGATGGATTTCAGAAAATGTGGTTAGATCAATTCTTATCTAGTAAAGATTAATCAACTACGATAGGTGCTCAGTATCATCTACCTTTATTAATAGAGACTTAGCTTGCTACTTTTAAGGTGAACCCATCTGCTTGGTGGAAATTTGTTCTTGTATCGACTGAAAGAAGAACACACAACGTAAAAGTTGTGAGTTAAGTTTTATTCAGGAATCTTACTGAGGACTATAGCCCAGGAGACAGCCTCTCAGAGTGCTCTGAGAAACTACTCCAAAGAGGTAAGGGAGGGGCCAGGGTATATCTGAACTTTTTTGCTGGGAAAAACATGCAGTCAAGCATAAAAAGATTACTGCTAGTCACAAGGGACAGACATCTCAAGTTAACAATTTTAGTGCTTTTCTGTACATGGAAAAATGTAAGACTCTGGGGTCATTGAAATTTTTCCTTACACATGCATCTTAACTATCTAGAGGCCAGTATATTCAAAGCACAGAATGCTTCCTGTTTTTCTCCATCCTGAATTCCCCCCAGGGTGCCCTCTCAGTGGGCATCTGCAGTGGCTAATGGCTGATCCTTGTAGAACTGGAATGGCAGGCAACATTTTTTTCTTTACACTTGCCGTATGAATATCTCAGTTTAAAAACTATTCTGGGCCCTGAACTCTTTATATGTAGGACATTTTCTCATCTTTTACCTATTAATTAGTGACAATCTCCTATTTTATTAGCACATTTGGGGATAACCCAGACATTCAACTAAAGTGCGCAATGCAAAAAGGAGCACAGCCCAGAATCTTGCTTATCAGAATGGAATGCGTCAATATTTAGATACCGAAATTTGTTTAAATAATGGACAGCTTTTTATGTCTTAGGGAGCGTCTCTGGCCCGGATGCTTTCTAGTTTCTTGAATGAGAAAATATTTATCAGCGCACTTAAGGTGAGTTTACAAAATTGTTTTTACCTGGAAAATAGTAAATATAAATTGCTTTGGCATGTTATTTATCTTAACCTTAACTTTTCTATTTTAACAGTCATATTTGGAGACATTTTCTTACTCAAATGCTGAGCAAGATGATCTATGGAGGCACTTTCAAATGGTAATTCTCTCATTTCCTGCCATGTTTTTGCTGAGTTGTTTTGTAAGATCGGGAGGCCATATGTGTATGGTGATGCCACAGGAAAACCATCTTTCCTTGTTTGTGACACTCCTTTAAGTCAGGGGTTGCTTCTTTAGTCTTCACCACTATATTCCCAATGCCCAGAAGAGAGCCTGCATATGTTAGATCCATTAAAAATGTGTTCAGTGAATGAATGAATGAGTGAATGAATGAACTAAGGAACCATTCATATATAGAGAGTTGAACAGAATTAAATTTGGTCCAGAATATCACCCACTGGGAATTATTGTACTATATAAATGAGGAAGAGAATAGCTATGTAGTTTCTTTTAGGAGATTGCTACCTCAAAAGATTTTGATGATAAATATCTGCTTTTGTGATGATTTTTTTAAAACAGGCCATAGATGACCAGAGTAAAATTCTTTTGCCAGCAACAGTAAAAAGCATCATGGACAGTTGGACACACCAGAGTGGTTTTCCAGTTATCACCTTAAATGTATCTACTGGCGTCATGAAACAGGAGCCATTTTATCTTGGAAAGGTTAAAAATCAGACCCTTCTAACCCACAGGTAGGTAGATTTACTCCTCTGTCTTCACCTTCCCTGGGATTGAACTCTGATCAAATGGAAACCAGCCTGTGGGTGAGGCAGCATAACCCCTGCTGGATACACACCTTTCCATGAGGTGATTCTGGGATGGTGACTGAGTGCTCCATGCAGGATGTCGCTGGCGTGCTAGGATGGGGCAGAGCCCCTCATGTGCTGAGCAAGGCCAGAGACCTTCATTTAGGGATTCAAGCAGTGCCCCTCCCCTGGGATATAGGGCCACACCCATGACCAAAGCTTTGGGTGTTATGCATTCTCTTCTGTCCTTTAGACAGAAGTCATGAATTAGTCGGAATTCTGTGTGAAAGGCAATAAAATAGAGCCTGAAATGCCTCCTGTCAGTTAAGAAGAAAGGGGATCCTGTTGCAATGTTGTCTTCCCTTCCCTAGAAACGGAACTGAATGGTGACTGTATCCTTGAGGAATAATTCTGTGCATGTCTGCCCATGCACTTATCTGTGCTTCTGTAGCCATACCTAAAATGTTAGAATTATAGATCCCAAATTCAAACCTTAGGTAAGTCTTATTCAAAATCTCTGAGTTTCAGTTGCCTTATCTATAAAGTAAATGTAATAACATATATCCCAGGGGATTGTTGTAGAAGTGAAATGGAATAATAAATATAAAGTGGCTTAACATTCATCACTTTCTCCTTCCCTTTCCTCCTCTTTCTTGTTAGATAATTTTCAACTTTTTTAAAAAAATACATTTATTTATTTATTTTTGGCTGTGTTGGGTCTTTGTTGCTGCACGTGGGCTTTCTCTAGTTTTGGTGAGAGGGGGCTACTCTTTGTTGCAGTATGCGGGCTTCTCATTGATGTGGCTTCTCTTGTTGCAGAGCTCAGGCTCTAGGCTCGTGGGCTTCAGTAGTTGTGGCATGTGGGCTCCGTAGCTGTGGCTCACAGGCTCTAGAGCGCAGGCTGAGTAGTTGTGGCGCACGGCTTAGTTGTTCCACGGCATGGGGGATCTTCCTGGACCAGGGCTCAAACCTGTGTCCCCTGCGTTGGCAGGTGGATTCTTAACCACTGCGCCACCAGGGAAGCCCTTCCACCTGTTTTTGATAAAAGTTTTGATCCTCAGATCTCATTATATTAAGTATCTGCACAAATGAGTAATTAATTTTCATATATCACCACCAAAATTTTCAAGTTGTCCTACTCTTTCTTTAAAACCCCAGGGGAGGGAACAGGAGACCTGCAATCCCCTTCTCCCTGTGATATTTCATGACTTGTGAGAAGAGGTGGCCTTAGCTATCACATAAGCAGAGACCCTCAGTTCAAAGTCTGAGAAACCAGACTTGTGAGCGTTTGAGCAAGATTGGAAATATTGCCCAAATTCCAAGTAGTGTGTCTCTTCAGATGACTAATGTCCTCCCTGTGGTCAGCGACTTCAACCATGTCATGTCCATCAATGTGGGAAGAATGCCAGCATTCAGTTAATATGAGTAATCTGGCTTATTTTTGTTGAACACTTTTCAGACAAGGAGAAAACTTGAGGTGGAGAAGCATTTTGAAATGTTTGTCAAGCATTTTCTTCTTAACTGATTATTCAACTCTCTTGGCACAGATAGCTTTGGGTCTGTCTGTAGCATTTGAATGACCCCTGAGTAAGGCCAGGTGGCTGTAATTTAATATAAACAGGCCTTGAAAATTTCAAATACAGGAGAGTCTTAGTAGCTACCTTAAGTTATAAAAAGAAGCAAATCTATAAGACACAACAAGAGAGTAAACAAATAGCCAAAGCAAAACTGACTTGTGAAACAACAGTGAATAATTCTAAGAGCAAAATCCTGCATATCCACAGGGAATGACCAAAGAATTTGAGTTCTGTTATTTTATCATCTTATTTAATATTGGCTCAGAGCTGATATTCTTATGTGTGAACATTAACTGAATTTTTAATTTTTTTCCAAAAAGTGACACGTGGATTGTACCTATTCTTTGGATAAAAAATGGAACTACACAGTCTTTAGTCTGGCTAGATAAAAGCAGCAGTAAGTAACAAATTTTTAAAAATATCTTCACATATATATGCAAATATATATACGTGTATGTATATATATGTGTGTGTAAACATATATATATATATATAAAGGCAGAGACTAAAATGTTGAAATGTCTATCTTTTGAAAAGCTATCTTGTTTAAAACTAAAATATTGTATCATTCTTGTTGAACATAGAGCTTTAAAGAAAAGTTTCTAATCAAAAGCCATTATATGTGAAAAAATATAATTATGTGGTAAGATCAATACATATTTTACAATATCTTTACTTTTTGTTTTATTGGACTTATTGTTTAGAATTAAGAGGGTGTAGTACAGACATGTAGTAAAATATTTTTAAAATGTACCATTTCAAACTTTTCACCTGTTTCTTTGTAGAAGTATTCCCTGAAATGCAGGTTTCAGATTCTGATCATGACTGGGTGATTTTAAATTTGAATATGACTGGATATTATAGAGTTAACTATGATAAATTTGGTTGGAAGAAATTAAATCAACAGCTTGAAAAAGATCCTAAGGTAAGGTTATTTGTTTTACACCTTTTATTAAATATCATTAATATTGCACTCTCTAGCCTTTAGAGGTTGAGCTTTCATTAACCTGTCTGGTGGGAAACTGACCCCTGTTGCCAACCCTCACCCCAAGGCATACTGGATTTTTTTTTCTTATTCTTAGAAGGGAGAGGTTTTGGTTGAATGCATCGTGTTTTTGAACATTAATCTCACTTTTCCACAATAATTTTACCTTTCTAGGTAAAAAAATCAGAAGAATTTCCTATTAACCATTAACTTTGTGATCTTAGGCAAGTTAAATGTTCTGCTTCAATTTCTTCACTTTAAAATGGGAATAATATCATATCTTTCTTATTCCTTACGAGGATTAGAGATGATGTAAGTAAACATATACTTAAAATTTCAAAGCCCATAATAGGTGCCAGTACGTATATGCTAGAAAATGTTAATTTTCTAAAAACTGTATTTTCACCCTCCCTCAAAGGAGAGAATTTAATTCACAAGGTATCAGTAATAATCCAATATTGCTTTAAGTTGTAAAACAACTGTAAATTATTATGCAATATAGAAATATTAAAACATTGGCTAGCTCTTATCAGTCAGATTTTAATTGGTTGAATTAAACCAAATCTCCATTGGTGGAGATGGATGCTGGCTTAGAGGTCTATAGAGTTGGCTCTGCTGTGAAATCTTGGGCTGTTCATTTAGTCTCTATTCATAAAACTAGAGAGTTGAACTAAAAGATATCTTAGGTGTCTCTCTCTTCGAAAGTTCTGTGAGTCACACAGCAGCCTCTCTGGCAGGAGAGGCAGTGCACAGCATACTGGTCCAGAGCTCGGGTTCTGGGTGAGGTAGACTTGTGTTCATATTTTTGTTCATCATTTACCAGATGTGTGACCTTGGGCCTCTTGTTTGCCCAGTGATGTCTTGGGTTCCTTATCAGTATAATAATGGGTGTAATAGACCTTAAAGGGTTGTCATGAAGATTAAATAAGGTGATGTGTGTATTATGTTTAACAGAGGCCTGATACAATTTGGGCATTCAGAACATGATCAGTAATTTAAAAAAATTATCATTGGTCTTTTGAATAAAGGTACAAAAAACAGTTATAATAATACTTTATTAAAAAATCTTTTTCAGAGTAGCTAAATTCTTTTTAATTTCTAAGGGCAGTCTTAGCCATGGAAGCACTAGGTCATGCCATTATAGCTATGATTTCTTGAAACCCGTGTAGATTTACTTATTGAAAAACTGGGGTCAATTATTCCTACAACATAATTGCTGAGCAAATAAAACATTTCTATTATTAATATTAATCTAGAAAATGTAAGTGTTATTATTACTGCCAGAAAAGATATGCGACTACAACAAAGGAGAGAATTAAGCTTGGCTTGTTCAGATGCTTAAAGGGATGTTGTGAAGATATATTTTCTGGAACCACATATATGAACATACTGGGGGGGTATTGAAGGACTGCTGTAGGAAACTTTGGGCACCCTTAGGACACAAGCTGAGACAGAGACCTGTGGCCTAACAACGCCAGGGAGCTCAAACCGAAGCCTGAGGAGTTAGGTTGGCAGTTGACTCCTGCCTTTTCATGATTCAAAGGGCTCTGTTGGTGGTATTGTGTCAAATTAGTAAACTCTTGAGAAGAGAGATACCATTGAAAAAGAGTACCTCACTATTGCCAAAATAGTGCTAAATAATATTCTTTAAGGCTTCCTATGCCAAAAAGTCCCCTGACAACAATTTGGACATTGTGATACAATTTAATGTATACTTTCTGTTTTGGAGAGGCCCTTTAAACTTGGCTTCCTATTTTATTTTTTAACATGCTGTTTCTCACAGAGTATTTTGGCAAAACTCTCAGCCATATTTAAGCCTTATGATTGATGTCCAGAGGGATCACTTATCAGAAGCAGATGTATAATGAATAAATTATGGGGACTATCCTTAGAAATGATCATTTCTCTGTACATAATTCACATGAAAGTGCTTTGTAAGCAGCAATGATCTTTAAATGTTGTTATTATTTTGAACATGATTTTTTCACTAACAATGTTCTCATCTTTTCCTGAACATTTTTGGATCTCCTTTGCAGGCTATTCCTGTTATTCACAGACTTCAGTTGGTTGATGATGCCTTTTCCTTGTCTAAGTGAGTATATTTTCTTCTTTCATCATTTTAGCGTGTACCTTGAGAAATTTATAAAAATAATAACCTCATCACTATGAACTTGGTTCTTTAGTATACACAGGCCCTAACTTATTAAGATTAGGATCAAATTCTGTGGTTATTGTGGAATTTATGATATAAAAGTTGCTAGAATATGCAACAACATGGATGAACGTTGAGGACATTAAGCTACGTGAAATAAGCCAGTCACAGAAAGACAAATACTGTATGTTTCCATTTACATGAGGTACTTAGAATCAGAGAGACAGAAAGACTGGTGGTTGCCAAGGGCTGGTGCAGGAGGGTGGGAGGGGGGAATGGGGAGATATTGTTTAATGGGTATAGAGTTTCAGTTTCACAAGATGAAAAGAATTATGGAGATGGATAGTGATGATGGTTGCACAACATCATGAATGTATTTTTAAAAAATTTTTATTGGTGTACAGTTGATTTACAAGGTTGTGTTAGTTTCTGCTGTACAGCAAAGTGCATCAGTTATACGTATGAATGTATTTAATACTAGCGAACCATACACTTTAAAACGGTTAAGAAGACAAATGTTATGTGTATTTTGCAACAATAAAAAAATTAGAAAAAAAGGCAATTCAAAAAAGTCATGGGCTTCCCTGGTGGCGCAGTGGTTGAGAGTCTGCCTGCTAGTGCAGGGGACGCGGGTTCGAGCCCTGGTTTGGGAAGATCCCACATGCCGCGGAGCAGCTGGGCCTGTGAGCCACAGCTACTGAGCCTGCGCGTCTGGAGCCTGTGCCCCGCAACGGGAGGGGCCGCGATAGTGAAAGGCCCGCGCACCGCGATGAAGAGCGGTCCCCGCACCGCGATGAAGAGTGGCCCCCGCTTGCCGCAACTGGAGAAAGCCCTCGCACGAACCGAAGACCCAACACAGTCAAAAATAAAATAAAATAAATTAAAAAAAAAAAGTCATTATCAGGATAAGAGCAATAACATCCACTACTATTAGAAATGAAAGCCACAGAAAACAATGTTTTTTACAACAATTTGACAAGAAGGAATATGTTCTTTCTCAAGTCAAAACTTGGTAGTTAATTATATGAAAATCGTATATTTTCAATCAAATTAGCTTTGGTATAATAAGGTTTAAACTGATTATGGAGAAATTTTGAAAGACTCTTAAAGGAGCAGCAAAGAAAATTCAATGTTTTAAAAGGAAGCCCTGAGGGGAAGAGGATGGGGGGGATAGATTGGGAGTTTGGGATTGACATGTACATACTGCTGTATTTAAAATGAAACACCTGGGACTTCCCTGGTGATGCAGTGGTTGAGAATCCGCCTGCCAATGCAGGGGACACGGGTTCGATCCTGGGCCGGGAAGATCCCACATGCCGCGGAGCAACTAAGCCCGTGCGCCACAGCTGCTGAGCCTGCGCTCTAGAGCCCTCGAGCCACAACTACTGAGCCCATGTGCCACAATTACTGATCCCGCACACCTAGAGCCTGTGCTCCGCAACAAGAGAAGCCACCGCAATGAGAAGCCCGCACAACACAAGGAAGAGTAGCCCCCACTCGCCACAACTAGAGAAAGCCTGCGCGCAGCAATGAAGACCCAACACAGCCAAAAATAAAATAAATAAATTTGTAAAAATAAATAAATAAAATAAAATGCCTTTCCATGAGAAGAAAAAAAAAAGGAAGCCCTTGAAGGAAAACCTTTAGAAGGATGCAGTAGAGATGATGTAAATAGAAAAAAGTAATAGTGTTTAAATATTTATAGGATTACTGCAAAATGTATAAGAATCATTATTTTTAAAATCTCAATCAAGAGTAAAAGCTTAGGTAAAATACAAGTGATTCAGACTTGCATTTGTAAAGACTGTTAAATGTTAAAATGGATAAATTTAGGAAGATTGTAGAAGATGTGATCATATTTTTCTAAGATACTGGAAGTTAAGGAAATAAAGTAATTGATGTATCCAAAAAAAAAAAAAGTTTCTGGAAATAAATAGACTATCAATTAAGATTTTGAAGTGATTTTTGTTACCCAAAAATGATGACTGTAGGTATAATTTTAATGAGCCTGAATTTTAGTGTAATACAGAATTATTGATTTCATTTATATTGGATTTACTCAATATAAGATCTGCTGATAAGTTTCTAACCAGGAAAATGAATGTATGTTCAGAACTTAAATTCCAGACAGTAAAATTAAGGAGTACACATAATAAATGATGCAGTGTGTTCTCTCTTTCTTTGGCCTGTTGTATTTCTTGAATGAAGGTCTGCATGTTTTATCCCTCGTTTTTTTACTACTTTTCCCCATGTGATGTACAGCACATTTCCCCGCCCACTACTTTGCTGAAACATTTCTCTAAGATTATCATGACTTTATACTGTTAACCACATCCTCCTGCAAACTTCTCTTTTGACTTCCTGGGGCTCCAATATGCAAACCTAGCTTTCCTCCAGCATCTGACTTCTCTTTTTCCTGCTGCCGTGAGCATCCTTAAGACCAATCATGATTATGTTACTTTCTTCTATCTTTCCTCTGGATAATTCATGCCTTCTGATGGTTTCAGTGATCATTTTATTATGTACATGTACAGTGCCTAGCAGATATATGGTACGCAATAAATGTTTATGAAAGGATATGTTGATGACTTCTAAATCTAGATGTCTATTTGTCTCCTCCTGTCTTCTGTTTATCCTGTGGTCATTTAAATTCAGTACCTTAAACATTGAACTTTATTTCTGTCTCTAAATTGCTCCTGCTATCAATTTCTCTCTGTCTGTCGAAGCTACTACTACTTTTCCCATCCCCACACTTGAAACATCAGAGATATCGTTGACTGCTCTCTCTCTCTCCATCTCCCATCAAGTCATCATGTCTTATCTATTCATTCTGGGGTTCTGGGGAATGTCTTTTGGATTCTCACCTCACTTACCACCTTCACTGCTTCCATGCTAAGCCAAGCTTTCATCACCCTTTGCCTAGCCTATTGCATTAGCTTCCAGCCTTTAGTCCTTTAGAATTCTATTTATATTAGAATTCCATTCTGTTTTCTGCAGCACAGTTGCAACAAAATTTTAAGGCATTGATTTCATGATGTTACCCCGGTTGTTTAAACACCTTCCCACCACATGTAAACTCTTCATCCTGATACTCAAGGCTCTCCACACTTTTGATTCACCTTACCTATTAACCCCCATCTCTCACTACACATAAAAGAAAGTCCCTGCCTCGGTTAACTTGGTCTGCCCATCACACTAATTCCCACTTTATCTTCTTGCCCATCACACTAATTCCCACTTTAAACTGCCTTCCTCTATCTCTCTACTTATTCCAATCCTACCCTTCCTTCACTGCTTTTCTCAAGTTCCTTCTCCAGAAGGCCTCCCTGCCTCTCGCATCACACGCATATATTTTTCTTCTTTGCTACTTTATTGTATTCGTTGCCTCTGCTAGGGCCTTTTATTAACACCTTCTTATGTGCAAGTCTCAGCTCTTCACTAAGTAATAAGCTCCTCGCTGGTAAGCAAGAGGAGTGTCCTATTTGTATTCACTTGTTTTGTGTTCCTACTAGTATCTGGCAGAGCATTAGATAGAGAATGACTTTTAATTAATACTTGTTGAATGGAAATTATAGTCTCTTAAGAATGTATACTAAATGCACAAATATTCTAGTGCCTGACAATCAGCCCAACACTTGGCCTGGATTTTCTACAACCTCCAAGAATTTGGGCACTTGAACCTAACAAACTGAAATTGAGGGTCTGTCCACATTGCTTGGGTTCCACTTCATCAATGAGATGGGACTTATACCCTCTAGCTTCTTGATTTCATATACCTTATTGAAGTCAGGCACTGAGGCATGGAACAAATATGAGTTTTTGAGTCTGTGGTTTTTTTTTAAACCAAACAGAAACAGTTATATAGAGATTGAAACAGCACTTGATTTAACCAAGTACCTTGCTGAAGAAGATGAAATCATAGTGTGGCATGCAGTTTTGGTGAACCTAGTGACCAGGGATCTTGTTTCTGATGTGAACAACCATGATATATATCCACTATTAAAGGTAATTTCATTCTTTGTTAGATGGGTTTTTTTTTTTAATTTCTGTCTTCCTCCTTCCATATTTTAGATAGTGTCTGTGAAAGCAGTCTTTCCCAAAATGATAGTCTATTTGTTCTGTATATATTCATTTTCTTAGGAATGGTTGTTTACTCTTAGAAGAAAATACCTTAGTCATAGACCTGGTCTAGGAGATGAGTATGAGAGAAGTTTGGCCAGTTTCTTAATTCCTGGTGAGGTATAAGTGTGTCTTAAGAAACCAGAAGTGGATGGAAATGGTATGCCTTTTTTTTTTCTTATAAAAAAAAGGATAGTATCTATTAACAACTGTTTCCCTAAAAGATTGTTAGTCAAACAGAGTGATTTTTCACAATTCTATATCCATGATTTATATACTCTGATTTATAGGGCCGGCACTTAAAACCAGAGAGTTATATGCCAAAAAAGTAAACATTTTGAAGCTGCTTTTGATATTGGGAAGAGAGATGGGGAAATTAGAGTTAATGAATGAAGAAATAACCATGCCATCTTGTCCTTATAAAAGGGGAAAATAACATCTATAAAAGGGGAAATTTCTGTTATTACATCTTTAACAGTGATCATAAGAAAGATGGCACAGGTAAAACCAAAGCCAAAGTTTGGGAGCAGCCCCTTGGAGAGTTAAGGGCCACAGACAAAACAGCAAGTGTGTTCGGTGATGATTCCAAGTGAGATTCTGGGACAGTCTGAAGGCGAGATCACAAGCACTTCGGGGTTCCAGACTTTCTTTTATCTAGTGTACAAAGTGCTGATGGGAACGTACTTGAATGTGGCATGGCGACCAATAGGAGAAGGCACTTGTTGGTGGGATCGAGGTGGCTCACTGATAACATCTGATCACTGGTTTTGAGTAAAGAAGTAAAAGCTAATGTTTGTTTTTAAAAATTTCAATGAATAACATTAATTTATTCTGAGGGATGTATTGGTAAGTGTATGACTATTGTAATCTTATTATTTACCAGCCGATAGCTCAATTGAAGAAATTTTATTTTGGAGTCAGAGCTTAAATTAGTCCAAGGCATAAATCAGTATTCCTTGGTTTTTTAGAGATATATATACTAAGCATGGAAGTTTCAAGGTAGAAAGTTTGTCTTATATTTCTCCATTTTTTCTCTATTTTAAAGACAACTGGAAATGTTTGGGTGATAGTAAATGATAAGAATGGTTAATATTTATTGAGTTCCTACTATATGCCAAGCAGTGTGCTGACACACATCATATTGTTTACATATTGCTTATGTTTGAGGAAACTGAATCTATAGAGGTTTAAAAAGTTATATATTTAGTGACAAATAAAGATTATTTCTGAAGAAATATCTGTCACCTCTCTGTTAATGTCTTTTCAGACAAAGAGAAAAGCAGTGTAAATTGGGTGTTGTGAGCAGAACTAACAGTGTATTTTCTTTATTGTTTATAGAAGTATCTGTTAAAGAGACTTATCTCAATATGGAATACTTATTCAACTATAATTCGTGAAAATGTGGCAACATTGCAGGATGACTATTTAGCTCTGTAAGTACTTTTTGAGCAGTGATCATTGAATTAAATAATTCATATTGATGGATAGGCTTCCAGATTCATAAAATAAGATACTAATAGTTATGATTCACTGAGAGATTTGTGTGCCATTTGAGAATAGTAGATTTGGGATTGGTGAGCTACATGTATCCTAATAGGAAATAGTAGTTTGGGAATCTTAATTTACCTGCAAAGCACATACAAGTACACACAGGAATTTATAGCTTGATATTCTCAAATCTTAGGCTACTGGTTGAAATCTTAAGTATGTGGTACTATTGATGAAGCGTTGTGCTAAGCAAAACCAGCCTATACAAACAAATTGAAGGGTATGGGAAGAACACAGGGGGAAAATAATCCCCTCTGTATATTCTTGATGACAGAGGGAAAAATTCCATTATTTATGTCAGACAGAAATTCTAACATTATGCAGATATGATTAGGGAGGTTGACAGTGAACTGTATCAGTCATCTGTGTGTGAGCATGACCAAGTATTGCAAACGATTTCCCCATCATTGGTTCGGTTAGGGGACTACGCCTGTTGTCATGCTGCTCTGGGAAGGGGGTGAAAGGCAAAGCAGGGCTGCAGTACCTCTGGCCTCCCTGTGACACAAGGTTTGTGTGTGTAGGCTGGGCTTCCAGATTTAGCGAGGGAATCTGTGACCAACAATGAATGGTACAGGGATTATATTTACAGCTCTAGTCAACATCAAGCCGAAACCAATTAGAACAAGTAAGAAATACAAAAGGTGGTTATTCTCTCTCACGAGCATCCTTCTGAGAGGGGAGAAATTTTAGAGCTAGGGCGTGTGAATGGACGAACATAGGGTTGGATTTACAGATGGATGGAAGACAGTGGGGATGAGCTACGATGGAAAGTGGGTAGGCAAGTTGTATAGGCAAACAGAAAGGCCCAGTCAGGCAGCCCCTTTGTTAACCAGCCATGGCCTTGGCTCTCCTAAACTGGCCTAAAGTGACCTGCTTTTTGTAGCATCCCTGGGCCAGTTCTCTTCAGAGCAATCTCAGGGAGTTAGACTGTGCTTCCAGAGAAGTCCATCTTGCTGCTGCCAGCTTGGGGTGGGTGGGGAGAGGAGTGAATGTGTAAATGAGTGCTCAGAACTGTCTCTCAGAAGGTCTCCCCCCTGGAGATTCTACTTCTGCTTATCAGAAGGTCAGGCCAGGCTGGGATGAAACTGGAGGGAGGGTGGAGCAATGGAGATTTGGCTCTTGGCATTTTCCAGAAACTTCTGACCCACTTGAATTCCTTTACCTCTTACTCCAAACTGCAACACCTCAAGGCACCGCTCATTTGGATTTATCATTGTTCTTCTCCATGTTCTTTTGAACTTATTTCATTTGCAATCATAATGTGTACCTCTGCTCAGCTACAAAAACAAAGCAGAAACCTCCGTTCTTTTTCTGGAGACACAGTTAATAGCCAGGAAGAGCAGAGGAAGAAACAGAAGCTTAAGCCAGGGGAGGCTCGCTGTCGAAGGAGAGAAATAAACCATCCCCTCTGTTCTCATGTGTAGAGAAAGACCTTTATTTTTAAGTGTGTTATATCAGATACTTAAAAGTCATTTTTTTTTATCTGTAAGGGAGTTATTGTATAAGGGAGGAAAAATAAATTGATAACAGATGTGACGTGTGTGTACACCCGTGTGTGTTTGAGGGAGATGAAGGAAGGCAGTAATTTATTTCTTATCTTCAAAAAGTACCAGTCTTGGAGCTTGTTTGGTGCCTGAGAGCCTCTCAGCAAATATTTCCCTGAACCTTAAATACAGTTGCCATCCACAAAGGCTATTTTTTAACAAACCTGATGTTATTGGAAGGATGTTTTAAAATACCCATGTTTTTATGAAACACATATTCTTGGCGGCAGAAAAAATAAATGTAGTAATGAAAAATACATGTTTTTCTTCGATATTTCCTTCAAGAATATCACTGGAGAAACTTTTTGGAACTGCGTGTTGGTTGGGTCTTGAGGACTGTCTTCAGCTGTCAAGAGACCTCTTCAGAAACTGGATGAACCATCCAGAGAATGAGTAAGTGTAATATTGTAATTGCCCTTCTTTTTGTCCTGTTTCAGCACCAACAATTTCTCTGCCTTTTGATGCTCTTACTCTGGGAATGAACATTTTGTTTTTACTTAGATAATCTCTCTCTCTTACTATTTTTTTCAAATGTCCTTTAAAAAAACACACACACAATTGTCTCATGGAGGTCTGTGCATAGCAATAGATTAGAATTTATACACGGAATTCTCATCCAGGACCTCTCATTGCCAGTGCATTCCCTAATAAGCACCTGTGCTTATTTCGAGTCTTATTTAGGTTGTTCATTATAGTTATTTATTCACATATGTAAAAGTGCATCAGTGCATCTCTTTCTGTGTAAGTTTGCAGTCTCACTGACACCTGAGACCAACACTCTGTCATTTTGGTGTTATTATATTACCTTTAAAATATGACCTCAGATGGACTCTTAGAAAATGTGATAATAAGATATGAAACCAAACGGAGTTATCAACATACACTGTTTGTACTGTTCTAATTTACTTCTCCCTCAAAACTCCTTAGTTTCTAAACTAATTTGACGATCTCAAGATGTTAATATGAATGAGTTTTCACAATTGCTTCTCTAGATTCCTACTTTTGATATTTATATCTGAGATCACAGACATTTTTTCTAGATTTATACTTCTAAATGTATGACAACCTAGATTAACATATAACTTAACTACTATGAAAACTATCATTGCATGTTATACCTTACAGAATACCTTATCCGATTAAAAATGTGATTTTATGTTATGGCATTGCCTTGGGAAATGATAAAGAATGGGATTTTTTGTTAAATATCTACAATAATAAAACAAAGGAAGAAGAAAGGATTCAACTTGCTTATGCAATGAGCTGCAGTAAAGATCCATGGATACTTAACAGGTGATTATTACAACTTACCTTGAAAGGGTTCTTGGTGGAAGAATGCAACTAATAAACCAAAGGAAGAAAAATAGAAATAAGCTAATATAAGAATTAATATGAAACATCCTTATAATTCAGTAACTTAGAACCATATGGGATTTTAACTCCATTTATTTAAATTTACTCTTTCCATGGGATAATGTTTACGTATTTATTTTCTGCCACATGCGCTTTTACAGATATATGGAGTATGCCATCACTACATCTCCATTCACTTTTAATGAAACAAATATAATTGAAGCTGTGGCAGCCTCTGAAGTTGGCCGATACGTTGCAAAGGACTTTTTAATCAACAATTGGCAAGCTGTGAGTGAAAGGTAAGGAGGAAATGTGAGACCTCTCTTTCATTTAGGTCATTGGTTTGGTGCTAGTGGCTCAACTTTAGTCTGGTCAGGTCACTAAAGTCCTTTGCATTGATTAGAAAACTGATAAATTTTCCTGCGTTTAGTCTCACCACAAATTAGCTGTGTGAAAGATAAGGTCACTTATCCTCAGTTTTGCCTTTTTGTGTGAATGTAGATTTGCATGGGGGACTTATCTACCTCAATTTCCCACTGTGCCCACTAAGAATCTTGTCTTCAGAGACACAGATTAGAGCAAGTCATGTTTTTTGGTATGAGTGCACATCATCCATTCATTTCTTTTGTGAAGTACATCACCATATCTTTAAGAAACAGCAATGTTCATTACTACATAAGCTTGGATATTGCTTGTGCCTTTTGTCAGATTCCCTTTGTGTATCTGGCTTCCATGTTCTCAAACTTTTTATATTTCTCACCTTTTAAGATTAAATCTGCTTGCTACTTAGCCTGCCAGGTAAAATAGACGTTGAAATGCACAAGTCAGGCAGCATACCCTCGATAGCTGCTCTTTCTAGAACATGACTTAACCATATGTTCGTTTTGCGAGGGGTGGGAGGGTGGATCAAGCCATTTTATTGAGGGGCTTCAGGGGAGGGTCGAAGGGCTGGGAAGACAAGGAGGTCTGACAGCATCCTTCTCCAGGCCAGGATCTCCCCAGCTTCACAGTCTCTGAAAGCCTGAACCATACATTCTGAAAAGCCTCGAATAATATGCCCTACAACTATTCGCATACTGAAGAGTTAGCAGATCAGAGTAGCCAACAGTTCAGGTAGATACACAGCTGTAAAGTTGGAAGATACTTTTTGCAAATAAATTTAGGTCTTTGGAACAGAGGATATATTTAGAATATAAATGTTTAAGAATCTGAATATGGTTCTCTTATACAGCAAAATAATGGAATGTTTTTCTTTTACGGACATGTATTGAACACCTTTACAGTACACCAAAAAATGTATTTTTAAATCAGAAATTTTAAACATGTAGATAAAAGCTCTTTTGTACAGTACCGTTTTTCTGGCTCATCAGGGGAACACGCATAGCGTACTCACATATTGAGAAAATTGTCCTTATCTCTTGTTTTAAATTATCATTCTAGGTTCATTGTTCAGAGAGCCTTACGACCTTGGGGGTAAATGATGTCTTCCATTTTTGTTTAAGTCATTAAAGGTAATGCCCTCCTTCCCAGGTCCTACTTCCCAGTGGGAATTTGGGAGTTGGGTATACATCAGAAGTATTTACTCAGGTCGCCTTGTTCCATGAGGTTTCAGAGGTTCCAGCCTCGTAGGGCTGTCTGTTACTTTCTGTTCTCTCTCCCTGGAGCTTGTATCGAAAGCTCTGACCCCCATGCCCTCTCTTGGGCTGACATGCCTGGCTTTGCCAGGACTGGAAGCCGTCTGCCCTCTTGCTGCCGTGATCATTTTGCCCAAGATCATTCACTTCAGGTACAGTCCCTGACTGTTTTCCTCCAGAGCATCCTGCGGAACAATCTAGCAGCAATTTTGGAATTAAACTGCTGAGAGAACAGCTCCTTTAAAAAATAAGTGATGATTTTCCTGAGGGCCCAGCTTGTAATCACCACAGCCTATCACACTCTCCATGCCTTCGGATGCCCTGCCGGGCCCTGAGAAAGACGCAGCTTCACAGTTAGTTCCCAGGCTCAGGGCTTATTAGTGCCTGGCACTTAGTGTGCACTTGTACGTGTTGAGGATTGTTCATATTGTTGCTGTGGCCCAAGGTGACATGGTACCTGTCAGTCCCGGGCCATATCCACACTCAGATGGGTCAGCCTAAGCACAAGCCAGACACTTTCTAATGTTGCAGAGCTTCGTAATTACCTGGAGTGATTCATACACCTAAAGACTCCCAAGCCCACCCTACCCCTTGAAAATCAGAATCTGCCAGAATAGGGTGCAAAATCTGTACCTTTCTCTAGCACCCCAGGTGACCCAGGTGTAGTTTAACATGGAAACAATTGACACTGGATTAAAACATTATCTAAGCCTGCATTGCTCAATATGGTAACTACTAGCTAACATATGGCTATTTAAATTTAAATTAAGTACAATTAAATAAAATTTAAACTTCAACTCCTCAGGGAATTCCCTGGTGGTCCAATGGTTAGGACTCCACGCTTTCACTGCAGGGGGCACAGGTTCAATCCTCGACCCCTGGTTGGGGAACTAAGATCCCATAGGCCTCGTGGCACAGCCAAAAAAAAAAAAAATTCAGTTCGTCAGTTGTACTAGCCTTGTTTTAAGTGCTCAGTGTGGCCAGTAGCTACCATACTGGACAGCTCAGATAGAGTGCGTTTCCATCCTCGAGAGAATTCTACTGGACAACACTGCTCTAAGGGGTAAAGCAGCCCCTCAATTTATTTTTCCTCTCTTTCTATACCATACACAGCACATGTAACTAGTTAAGCCCCCCAAATGGCTTTGAGCAACCCATGGGAAAGATTGCTCTTAATTTAAGTGTGTTTTAATTTTTATTCCTCAGAAGAACTTTTTTCTGCAGTTGGAGAACAGAAACATGTTTGCAACGCTCTCTAAAAAGTCCACTGTCTAGCAATTTGTTTAAATGATTTAACTGTATCAAATACGAGTCTAGAAGGACTTCCTTTAAAAAAAAAAACAAACTCTAAACAGGTATTTCATTATCCCTAAGAAGGTCTTAGAATTGTAAACGCATTCACTTTTAACCATGGCTTAAATGCTTTTATCTTTTATCAACAAAATGCCATGCTCAGAAAATAGATGCCTTTCCTTTTCTGTTTATGATAAATGAAGCTCAGTTCACTCCTCTTACACATTCTGCTACAAAAAGTCTTTGAGACTCAAATAAATTTGCCTTCTACATCTAAAACATTTATTTTTAGGATTCAATTTATAGTCACCAGTCTTGCTGAATTTTGCAAATGATTTTGAATAGACAGTAATACTATATATGGATTGTTAAGAGGAAATAAAAGTTCAAATTAATAATCAAAATGTTATATACATTAAAACAGCACAGGAATGCTTACCTTATTCTTTGTACATCAGAATATTTACTTAGCACTTATTAAACAATTATATTTGACATGAATATTTGTATGTCACCAGTCTTCATAAAATGATAAAGGTAGTATAAAAGTGTAAGTAAACAAATGCGATGACAAATTAAATTTTATGTTATTTAAGTGAAAAGGATTTATTTTAAATTTGCTATAATGTGACTGATCACTCGCAAATTAGCTTTGAAACTGGTATTTCTCCAGTGTGTTTCACTGAGCATTATTCATGGAGACCCTGACAAGCCTTCTGTGAACAAAGGCGACAGTAGCCCATCGGTTTGGAAACTGTCTATTTTAACCTCCACAAATTCACAGTATATGTTAGCATCATAAAGCTCCAAGAAGCCCGTCAGAAGGAAATCTAGCATCTAGCCCAGCGGCTTGTCACTGTAATCCTGCTATGTACTGTCTATGCTAATGTAAACAAAGTGTCATTCTGCCAGTAGATCAGTTGTTCCAAGCGAAAGACAGATGAGAAACTAAATTCTCTAACCCTCTCATCTGGAACTTTAACTAGAACAACACTTATTTATTGATGGCCTATTAGTTAACATTTAGGCCTTGGTTTCCTCTTGCATAAAATGAAAGATGTTGTATGTGATCAGCTGTCAAGTTCTTTCTGGTAATAAGAAGTTCTGGTTTTTCTATGCCAAGGCACAGTTAGTTCAAGCTGTTGTTGGGAGTTATAAAGTGATTAAGACATGGTCTCTAATAAATGTGACAGAGGACAGATGGAGAGTGCTCTAGGGATTCAAAGAGAAGAAGGGGGATTTGAACAAGCAGGTGGAAAAACTCACCTTCTACATGGAAGGGAGGACACCAGTAATTGCCTGGGGGCCAGGCTGAGAGTCCGACTTGGGACTGATCGTCATAACTGGCTGGAGCTTAGGGCCCTGGAAAGGAGGCAATAGGGCTGGTCAAGCGTTAGAGTTGAGACACTGCCAATAGCAGTCCAGGAACATCTGCTCGCCTTACCCAGGCCCCAGATTCTTCCCAGGGAGCCTAATCTGAAAATATATTTTGGAACACTTGCTTGAGTAAAACAACTTTGGTTTGATCCTGCTTCTCAGTCCCACGTGCAGGGCACTGCACTGGTGGCTGTGGGGTATTTAGTTAATTGTTAGATGAGAGGTGATCTTTTGGATACTGATCCCAGTGAGGGAGCTTCCACTAACCATAAAGACATCTCTCAGGTTCCAGAGAAATCAGTATGAACCTGCACTTGTGCATAGCTCCTATGAAGAAATGTGTGAATAGACACGAAACAATAGGATTTTTGTGACTTTTTATTGGATGTGGTAGAAATGATGTTTGTTTCATGCTTGTTATGTTGCTTTTGGCTTTCATAAAATGATGCAGGCTTCACCGCCTACAGGAATACCCTAGCTTTATTTGAATATAGAATACAAGGTATCATCACTTTCAAACTCAACCGATCCAAAACGAATCTTATCCTCTTCTTCACCAAACCCCTTATTTCTTCTCCAAATATGTGATACTGGCTAAAGTCCTATGCTTGAAAAACTTACACCCTTTTTTTTTAACTTTTTATTTTAAATTGGAGTATCGCCGATTAGCAATGCTGTGATAGTTTCAGGTGCACAGCAAGGCAACTCAGCCATACATATACACGTATCCATTCTCCCCAGGTTCCCCCTCCCATCCAGGCTGCCCCATAACATTGAGCAGAGTTCCCTGTGCTATACAGTAGGTCCTTGTTGGTTATCCTTTTTAAATATAGCAGAAACTTACACTCATTTTTACTTCTACTCTGTTGTATTTCATGATGGGGAAT
Organism: Balaenoptera musculus; assembly: GCF_009873245.2. Classification (NCBI taxonomy): domain Eukaryota; kingdom Metazoa; phylum Chordata; class Mammalia; order Artiodactyla; family Balaenopteridae; genus Balaenoptera; species Balaenoptera musculus. The sequence continues at coordinate 94,087,537 of NC_045787.1, forward strand.
ATAGAGTTGAAAGGGTTAAATTGGAACAAACTGAGAGAATTCAGATGTTATCAGGGTGGTGTGCCCAAGCACTGGAGGACCCATTTTCACTGGGTCAGGCGAGTTACCTGGCTGCCTCCATGCTGCAGGAAATCAGACACGGCAGGGAAAGGGATGGGAGGGGAGAGCAAATGTGAGAAAGGAGAGAAGCGGAAGGTGAGATGGACTAGTGTCCCAAATCACGCTGACTAGCACTGAATGTTATCAATTTCTTGAAAGGGCAACTATCCTGACAAACATTGGCTCCTGTCTTCATGTTAATACTTTTGACTACTGGTGGGCTAAGCTATCTGTAATGTATATATTTTTGTTGAGTACTATTTCAAAGAGATGGCTCTCTCAAGCAGAATGATAAATCATCTGTCTCAAAAATATCTCCTCTTGAAACTTTCAAGAACAGGAAGGAATGAAGTGTGCCAGGCACCCTGATAGGCGCTTCAGTGTACATTATCTCATTTAATCTCCATACCAATGCTTCTAACTATATGTTATTCCCCATTTTTACAGTTTGTAAGTTGCCCCAAGGTAACTTCAAACCCAGCCCTGCCTCTGGGGTAACCTTTCTCCTGTATGTGGTAGAAAAATCACACATTTAGCAACGTAGGTAGTTTTCTTTTGTTTCCTACTTTTTTTTAAGTCTGGAACTCAGTTTCTTTGCAAATTTTGTCAAATTTCTTGAGTCATTTCACAGGCTTTTTAAACCTGGCCAACTAAAATGAAGAACTAAGAAATATTTCTTCTTTCCCCAGAGAAACAGATTTGGTTGCCTGAATTACATGTAGATGGTCTCTTATCCTCCACTTTGCTGAAGCAGACTCAGCTTAAGTTATAGCTGGGAACTTAAAAAGGACCAAAGCACTGTTTTCTCTCACCTTTGTCTGTATATCATGCCAATGTTAACTCTTACAAGTTTTAATTTCAAGTATACATTTTTGAAGCAAATCAATTGTGTGTATTAACTATCAACTATCAAGACAGTATCCTGATTCAACCCTTTCTTGTCCAGGCCATTATATTAACCTTATTTTAATTTTCTTTCTTTTTTAATGCATCCAAAAGTCTTTCTTTACTTTTTTCACTACAGCAACACTTTGAGCAGGTATGTATCTGCTGTTTTTCCATAGCAACATTTCATGGCTGTTTTTCAGACAATTCTTGTCAGTTATTCAAGGTCACTAAGCTAAAGGGGAAGTTTCAGTTACCGTACCTGTTTGAGGGAGCTTAAGGAAAGCCAGAGTACTTAGCCCTCAGGGATCGCCAACATTTTGAGAATCTCTTTCCAAAAAGCATATGCAAATACAGAAGTTTCAATAAGCTTTCAGGGTATTTTAGTCAGAGTTTCTGAAACTGATTCTATATTAACTACACTTTTTAAGGGGTATACTTTGAGTATTTACCTATTCTCTTTTAAATTTTCTTAATTTGGGTATGTGACATCTATTCTAACCACTTCTTTCCGCTGTCTTTTTGAAAGATAAAAACAGTTGTTGTTACTGTTTTTAAGAACAGCTTTTTATATTTAAATGAAACTTTTAAAACTATGTGTTACACAAATCAATATTAAACTATAATTACTTCTTTGTGCTAATAGGCTTTTCTATAGCATGAATTTTCTATGAAAAGATGAAGCTAAACAAGTTCATATATGGTTTTGCTTAGATTTGGGAGTTAGGAATTCATAGGGGCTGTATACTTAGCATTTATGTGCTCTGTAGCTTTGTCTTGCCAAACGTGTTCCACTCCTGATTAGCATCTTGTTGCTTTGTAGGTATGGAACGCAATCATTGGTTACTCTGTTATACGTAATAGGGAGAACCATAAGTACGGATTTACAGATCTTAGAGGTAAGTACTATAGATATTGTGCATTATAAAGACAATTTAGAAGCCATTTTTTATGTAATTTGGAGTTGCTAAAATTAAAAATAATATGCTTTTCTGAATTGTTACATTCTATGCTCCATTGATGCTGTTATCACTGCAGGAAATGTCTTTTAATTCTGTCTTGCTCTTGAAATAGAGACCATTCTTGTTCATGGAGGGTTGTACTTCACCTGAATTATTGCAGTAGACTATGGGCCGGGCTCCCTGGCGCAGGCTGTTCTTCCCTCCATCCCATCCATCACATCACTGCCGGTCATTGCCCTGCTCCCAAAGTTTCAGTAGCTCATCATAGTTTATAGAAGGAATTTTAAAATCTTTTCATTAGCACACGAAGCCCTTCATAATCTGGCCCCCGCGTTACTCCCTAGCTTCACTTCACCAACCAGTGTCAGAGAATACGAGGCATAGGTGCCCCCGAACACTTTTCCTCTAGTTACACTGTACCACGTAACAGAATTTCTTAAATTATCATGTTGTTGCACATTTCCCAGATTTCAGAAACACTCTACCTTCTGTCTGGGGTGCCCTCCTCATGCCTGTCCTTGGCTGGGTAATTCCTAATCTTCCTTTAAGACCCTGCTCCAACCACATATTCTAGGACATTTTTTTTTTTTAATAAATTTATTTATTTATTTTTGGCTGCATTGGGTCTTTGTTGCTGCATGCGGGCTTCTCATTGCAGTGGCTTCTCTTGTTGCAGAGCATGGGCTCTAGGCGCGGGGACTTCAGTAGTTGTGCCTCGCTGACTTCAGCGGTTGTGGCTCACGGGCTCTAGAGCGCAGGCTCAGTAGCTGTGGCGCACGGGCCCAGTTGCTCCGTGGCATGTGGGATCTTCCTGGACCAGGGATTGAACCCGTGTCCCCTGCATTGGCAGGCGGATGCTTAACCACTGCGCCACCAGGGAAGTCCCTCTAGGAAGTTTTTAACTAACTAATTTACACCCTCTCCTCCTCCATGCTCCCAAATCATCCTATGTAGTTGTTACTATGAGAGAGAGAGAGGAAGAACTGGTAATTCCTGAAGGAATGATCTTTGTTTGGGTTTTGGCTTGCCTGAGGCTGAGCTGTCAGGACCTGATTTAGCAGGGATTCCCCAGACAAGAGAGTGAGGGGCACACCCAAAAATCCTGGAACGAAAGCTCTTAGAATCAAAACTGAGTTTGTGTTGATATCTTCAAAAGTGCCTCTGTTCATCTTTATCTCTACAAAACCCAGTAGTTTTGTTGTTGTTGAATGAATGAATGAAGTTTGTATAACTTTAGCAGTCCCCAAAGTTCCAAAATTCTATAATCACTGACAGTTCATTAAAAAAAATGCAAAAATGGATTGAGCAGTAGTTAAATTATTGTAATTTTGAAAACAAGTGAGTTAGCTACCATGAATATCTTTGTCAACAAGCTGTGAATGACCAACAGTCCTACTGCAATGTATTGGTTCACATGATAATATTGAAAACAATTACTAAAAAAAGGTAAATGAAAAGAAAGTCATATGAATCCCTTTTCCCTCCACACCAGCACAGTTTTTATACACTCTCCGAATCTCTTGCTCTGGTCTTTCTACTCCACCCTGCTGGAGCCTGTCCTCACTCGTGCTCTCAAGCACCCGTGAAGCCCCACACACACAGTCCCCCAGACCCACACTCCCCTCCCACCCACTGCAGCTGCTCGATCGGGGGCAGTGCTGCTGGTGTGTGGCTCCCACTGCCTGGGAGGAATGCCCAGGTGTGGGAGAGAACGGGAGGTTTGCTCCTGGCCCCTTAAGCTACTTTTTCCTAGAACCTTATTTATCTTTTGCATTGTAGTTAGACTTGACAACCCTATTACTACCTAATTTCAAATACATTAGGGTTTATGTGACCTTTTGTGAGCTGGTAGGGTACACTATCATTTTATGGTAATGTGTGTTCTGAGTTATAATCCAATGACACAGAAATAGACTTTTGGAATATGATTTATTCAATTCAATTATTATTATCCCAATTATTCAATTGGGATCTGTCTGGCTTGAATGTAATATTGCAACAAACGTTCCCATAACTGAATGCTTGACCTGACTCAATGAAGGAATTTAGCCAATGGATGAATCCACTATAAATATTCTTAAATAAAGGGTAACATTTGTAAAGACATGGATGTTGTATACCAGTTTTGAGCTTTGGAAGTTGCAAAGTTTCTTTTGAAATAAGGAAAGGTCTCATTGTGTCTCTGTCTACAAATCTTGTATAATATCCAATATGCATTCTGGAAATCTTTATTGAGCACCTACTACGTGCTTGGGGAATAGAGCATTGAATAGAATAAACAAAGTTCCTACTTCCTGGAGCTTCCAGTCTACATCGGATTCTTCAGGACAGGTGTGGTCTTCATCACATTTTCTCAGTCACAGTCTCCTCAGGGACACACCATATAGGGACAGACATTTCTACTCATTCCATCTGTCATCATCCATTCACAAGATCATGTCCCTACTTACCATGAACTTTGTCTTACTGTGCCTAAGTGAGAAGTTCAATTGCACTGATGGACCAACCGTCTCTTTGTCCTTTCAGCTGCAGCAGTTTTGCAGTAACATGTTGGAGGAGCACCAGAGACTCACAGTTCAGGCCAAATTACAGACAATAAAGAATGAAAATCTGAAAAACAAGGAGCGAAGTGCCAGGATAGCTGCGTGGCTACAGAAAAACACATAATTTAGTGGCAACTTTCGGCCCTTCTCTTGCATATTATAATGTGCTCACGGTTTTGTCTTCCAATATTCTGTGAGTCTGGAAAACCACACGTTTTGTTATTCATATTTCAGTCACATTTACTACTCAGAGTCCTGTTCTTCCCCTCTTGTCACGTTTGGCCCTGAAGCTCAGTGATTGTTGAGGATTTTGCCAATAATGCTGTATTTCTGGGGAAGATTTTGCTTCATGTTGGGCTATAAACCACATGATTTACTTTAAATGCCTTGGCAAAACAAATTTACCGTAGAAAATTTTGCTTGTTCTGTTGTGAAGGCCAGTGGAATATTACATCATTGGGTAATGAGCACATTCTTTTCTGAGGGAAATACAGATTTGCAATACTCTAGGGTTTATTTAGTTCAATATTTAAAAGAGTAATGAGCAAATGAGACAACAGTGTAAAGAAATAGAAACCAGAAAAAATAATATTCACTAGAAGACAGACAAGCCAAAGAAATGCAAGTTTTAAAAAGAAGAAACAGACAATTTTGTGAGCCACGTTAAGTGCCCCAAAGGCAAGAAATGTGTCTCTTCCTGCCCATTTCTCTCTCCCCAGTGCCTGCTGCATCACGCCACGCATTGCTGGCTACTAACTTTATGGTGTCACAAAGAGACCTGGGATCGTAGGATCCATGAAGTACCCGTAGGATTGCTGTTGTGGAGACCAAATGGAAAGCAAGGCTCTGCCCTGAAGCTCTTGACTGTAATTCACCTGTGGGACAGACACTCTTTCAGCCAAAGTTTAGCAGCAAAAATGATGATGTCAACAGACAATAGCAATTATGGGCTAATCTCCAACGCAAAGGATAATGGTCAGATAAAGAGTAATAGAACTAAAAGATTAACCAGAGCATAATCTTTATAGCTTTGCACTCAGCAGATTAAGTTTGAAATGTGGTTTCATTTGGCCAAATTGAACCTGCTTGTAGTTTGGACAACTTTAAACATTTTCATCAATCACAATGTACGGAATTAGCTTAGTTTTGTTACCCCTGATTTAATCAGGACAGCTAAGGCAAATCATCCTACTCTAGACTTTGTGTGTATACCATTTAATTCTTGATTTAATTTTAATTTTGTTTTTACAGAATGGGGGTAAAACTACAGATCTTCTATCTACCTCAAAGTGGTACTGTAAAGATTAAGGACTATGTCAATGAAAAACCTTTAAATATGTCATATAAACTCAAGGCAATGTGATCTAAGGGTTTTTTCCTATTTCTTCTGTAAGTTAATGTACCCACAAATTAAAATGCAAGACAGAAGTTCACTTTCATATTCACTTCACAAGAAGATACTCCCTGAGAGGGAATGGGAGGCTATGGGACTTGGCCATGAGGACAGACCAAAGCACAGCCTGCACAGACTTGACAATGGGCCATAGGTCAGAGAGATTTTTCTTTAAATTTAACAATTTAAAAATATAAGCAATAAAACGTCTCCATGTCTTCAAATTGTCATGTGTGCAGTATCTTCCTGTGTTTTCTTCAACGTGCATTCTCTGTTTCCTGTATCCCCTCCAATCATCCAACTCATCGTTCGATAACCATGTCACGTGTCCTCTCAACTGCTTTCTCCTCCTTTCTTTCTCTCCTCCACTTCTACTCCCTTCCCCTCCCTTGTGTTCCCCTGTCTTCCTTCTCCCTTTCCAGTAACCTCTGCCTTCCTTCTGCCTGGTTGTCCATGTCCCCTCTCCTTGATCTTCCTCCCCTCCTGTGCTCTCATTCGACCAAGTGTGCTTGGAGGCTGGCACTCGGGATGCTGAGTGGGCCCTGATGCCTGTTATTGGGTGATGCCAAGCCCTGATCCTACCTAAGGAGCACACTGGGCTCTTCAGACCATTTGCTGACAATTAAAGTTCCATTATATCTTAGCTTCTGTAGTAATTAAACAGCACCAAAAATGTTTATCCAAAATCAAATGCCCAAATATTTGGTTAATAGTTCTTCCTCTAAATATGAAGAAGAATTTTGAATAATGTACATTTTTTCTTACTTGGATGAAGCCAGTTACTCCAGATAAGCATTACATTTTATTACATTGTACCTTATACTTGGTATAAAAAGAAGTAATTATTGATTGATTACTGTGATAGCAATAAGTCAGGGAGTGATACTGAGTCAGATTTGTCTAAATGGTATAAATACTTTATTAACCAATAAACCAGCTTATTTATTAGCACGCCAACTGTAACACAATATTTTCGACCCATCTAGTTTATACTGTTCATCCTAAAGCAGGTTAACAAGATATACAATGTATTCATGATTTTTTTCAATTTGATAATTAGAAATTAAAGTTTTCCTTATAATCTTATGCTTTTTTCCTCCTCAAACCCATTCAGTGACTTTTCATTGCTGACCTTAAGTGAAAGAACAAATGCCTTAGTCTTGAAGACTCTAGATGCTTTGTAATTCAGAGCTCTGGGACCAATCTATACAGCAATTTATTCTGAAGAATGAATGAAGAAGCAAAATGAGCTTTAAAAAGGATTTCTACTTGATTACTTTTCCTGTTTACTCCAGTGAATGCTTTTTTTCCGTCCAAACTCTAGCAGGATTAATATGTCCAATCCCAAGCCTTAAAGGAGGTTTACAAGTGAATGTAACTGCTTCCCCGGATACAAAGAATTATGTAGCATAGTCAGAAGCATTTGAAGCTACATGTATATTGCCTCCAGCTCAATCTTCTCACCAATTCAACAACATTCAGCAAGTATGTTCTTCACAGCACAACTCTTATTTAAGAGTTATTTGGACTCTTCCTGATCCCTTCCTTTTATAAACAGGTCAGTCCTAAAGGTGAGGCAGAGCAAGGTAAGCGTCTACACCAGTGGGAGCTGAGGGGCAGCTGAGGAGGCCCAGGACCTGGAACGAGGTGTAAGAGCTTGAGTGGGTGAAGAGGGAGTCCACACACCAGGGAGCAGCTTGGCACAGGATGTCAGAGCCCATGAAGGGTGAGTAGAGTGGCCCTACGGTGCAAGGAGGGAGCTTACGACATGGACAGTCAGAGCCCAAACAGGGTGAGAATGGGGAGTCCCGTAGTGGGGTGGAGAGGAGGCTCAGACTGGATGAGGGTTCAACATAAGGCATCAGAGCCTGAGGCGGGAGAGGAGGACATCCACATGGGGTGGGGGAGAGGCAGAGATGGGAGCTTGGTTACCACAGTGGGTATGGTTCAAATAAGAAAATTTACAAATGATAATAAGATTCAGGTTTCTCACTGCTGGAGAAGGGAGTTGCAGATATTCAAAAGGAAAAACTAGAATGAACCCTTTTTTTTGTTGGATTGGAATTAGAGGTATTGATGTTAGCAGTTCTCACTGTTCTCAATACATGGATAGACTTATACATATAGATGTAAATGTGTGTTTGTAAACATATCTTGCAGTTTCTCTCTAGATATATATAGACATAGATGCAAATACAAATATAGATATAGATATAGACTTTAGCTTTCTAACTGAGAAAGCCTGGGAGCAACAACACCTCAATGACAATGAGCACATCCAGTGCCCAGATCTTGGCTTCTAAATGCCATGCTCTGCTAAAAGAACCAGGGCTTCTTGGGGAAATGGCTGATTTCAGGGATGGAGCAGGAAAGGGACAATTTGAGATAGAACATCTCTTTGTACTAAAAGATAAGGAAGTACTCAAATAATGATGGGTACATATCAAAGGGTACAAAAGCCAACCACAAAAGTAGCAGGATACTAAGTAAGACAGGTCAAAGGCTTCCTCTCTCTTTACTTCCCCTCACAAATAATGCCAAGAAGAATAAAATGAAAATATCACCTTCTCTGCTTTCAGGCTTCTGCTGAAAGTGGGCTAGTTTGATGACTTGAAGAGTCTTGGACCCTGGGTGTTGATAGATACATATCAGAGGAGTAAATGAGTACTAAGCATGGAGTTTGCAAAAGTTTCTTTTTATGTATCCTCATGCAGTGATCACTCTATCATTTACAATGGCCCCTCAATCTTAGCATATCTTACCTGGGATCAACACAGTCTATTAGTCCCGTCAGTTTCTATAAACCAGAATTTTAGAATTATCTATTACAGTTCTGTGAAAAATGTCCTTGGTATTTTGATAGGAATTGCATTGAATTTGTAGATTTCCTTGGGTAGTATGGTCATTTTAACAATATTAATTTTCTAATCCAAGAACACAGTATATCTTTCCATTTGTTTGTGTCATCTTCAATTTCTTTAATCAATGTCTTATAGTTTTCCAAATATAGGTCTTTAACCTCCTTAGTTAGATTTCTTTCCAGGTATTTTATTATCATTGATACAATTATAAATGGGATTGTTTTTTAAAATTTCTCTTTCTGGTAGTTCACTGTTAGTGTATAGAAACACAACAGATTTCTGTATATTAATTTTGTGTCCTGCAACTTTACTGAATTCATATATGAGTTCTAATAGTCTTTTGGTGGTGTCTTGTAGCATTTTCTATATGTAGTATCATGTCATCTGCAAACAGTGCCAGTTTTACTTCTTCCTAATTGCAATGGTCAGGACTTCCAGTACTATGTTAAATACAAGTGGCAAGAGTCTTGTTCCTGATCTTAGAGGAAATGCGTTCAGCTTTTCACCATTGAATGGGATGTTATCTGTGGGCTTGTCATATATGGCCTTTATTATGTTGAGGGCTGTTTCCTGTATACCCACTTTGTTAACTGTTTTTATCATAAATGGATGTTGAATTTTGTCAAAAGTGTTCTACATTTATTGAGATGATTGTAGGATTTTTATTCTTCAATTTATCAATGTGGTGTATTACATTTATCGATTTTCAGATACTGAAACTTTCTTGCATCACTGGGATAAATCCTACCTGATCATGATGTATAATACTTTTAATGTATTACTGGATTTGGTTTGCTAATATTTTGTTGAGGGTTTTTGCTTCTGTGTTCATCAGTGATATTTGCCTGTAATTTTCTTTTTTTGTGATATCTTTGACTGATTTTGCTATCAGGGTGATGCTGGCCTTGTAGAATGAGTTTGGGAGCATTGTTACCTCTGCAATTTTTTGGAAGAATTTGAAAAGGTTAGGTGTTAACTTTTCTTTAAATGTTTCATAGAATTCACCTGTGAAGCCATCTGGCTTTTGTTTGTTGGGAGTTTTTGTATTACTGATTCAATTTCCCTACTGGTAATTGGTCTATTCAATTCAAAAAGAAATATTGGTATTTCTTCCTGATTTAGTCTTGGAAGATTGTACATTTCTAAGAATTTGTCCATATCTTCTAGGTTGTCCATTTTATTGGAGTATAATTGTTTGTAGTAATCTCTTATGATCCTTTGTATTTCTGTGGTATTGGTTGTAACGTCTCCTTTTTTATTTGATTTTATCAATTTAGGTCCTCTCCCTTTTTTTCTTGATGAGTCTGGCTAAAGGTTTATCAATTACGTTTATCTTTTCAGTGAACCAGCTTTAGTTTCATTGATCTTTTCTATTGTTTTTTTAGTCTCTATTTAATGTATTTCTGCTCTGATCTTTATTACTTCTTTCCTTCTCTAACTTTGGGTTTGTTTGTTCTTTTTCTAGTTCCTTTAGTTGTAAGATTAAGTTGTATATCTGAGTCTTTTTTTGTCTCCTGAGGTAAGCTTGTATCACTATAAACTTTCCTCTTAGAACTGCTTTTGCTGCATCCCGTAGATTTTGAATCATTATACTTTGTCTTCATTTGTCTCCAGGTATTTTTTATTTTCTCTTTGATTTCTTCAATGACCCATTGGTTGTTTAGTAGCATATAGTTTAGCCTCCATGTGTTTGTGTCTTTGCAGTTTTTTTATTTTAGTTGATTTCTAGTCTCATAGCTTTGTAGAAAGCATAGAAAAGATGCTTGCTACTATTTCAATTTTTAAAAATTTACTCAGACTTGTTTTGTGGCCTAGCATGTGAGCTATCCTAGAGAATGTTCCATGTGCACTTGAAAAGAATATGTATTCTGCTCCTTTTGGATGAAATGTTCTGTATCCATATATTAAGTCTATCTGGTCTAATGTGTCACTTAAGGCCAGTGTTTCCTTACTGATTTTCTGTCTGGATGATCTGTCCAATGATGTAAATGGTCTGTTACAGTTTCTTACTATTGTTGTGTTACTGTCAACTTCTCCTTTTATGTCTACTAATATTTGCTTTATGTATTTAGGTGCTTCTATGTTGGGTGCATATATATTTATAATTGCTATATCTTCTTCTTGGATTGATCACTTATCATTATGTAATGTCCTTCTTTGTCTTTTGTTACAGTCTTTGCTTTAAAGTCAATTTTATCTAATATAAGTATTACTACCCTGCCTTTCTTGTTATTTCCATTTGTATTGAGTACCTTTTTTCCACCCCCTCCCTTTCAGTCACTGTGTGTCTTTAGATCTAAAGTGAATCTCTTGTATACAGCATATAGATAGGTCTTGGCTTTGTATCCATTCAGTGACTTTGTGCCTTTTGATTGGAACATTTAGTCCATTTACATTTAAAGTAATTATTGATAGGTACATACTTATTGCCATTTTGTTCATTGTTTGGGGGTTGTTTTGTGGTTCTTTATTGTTCCTTTTTTCTTCTTTTGCTCTATTCCCTTGTGATTTGATGACTATCTTTAGTGTTATGCTTAAATTCCTTTCTCTTTTGTGTGTGTTTATCTATTATAGGTTTTTGGTTTGTGATTACCATGAAGTTTGCATATAGCAGTTCATATAAATATGTGATTATTTTAAGTTGCTGATCTCTTAAATTGGAACCCATTTTAACAACCTTGTACTCCTCTTCCCTCTCACATTTACTGTTTTTGACATCATATTTTATATTTTTTTGTTTTGTGTATCTCTTAACTACTTACTGTGGATATAGATGATTTTACTACTTTGTCTTAATCTTTCTACTAGCTTCTTAAGTGGTTGATCTCCTACGTTTACTATATATTTGCCTTTACCAATGAGATTTTTCCTTTTGTAATTTTCATATTTCTAGTTGTAGCCTTTTCTGCTTAGAGAAGTCCCTTTAACGTTTCTTGTAAAGCTGGTTCCATGGTGCTGTCTCTTAGCTTTTGCTTGTCTGGTAAACTTTTGAGCTGTCCTTCAAATCTGAATGCTAGCATTGTTGGGTAGAGTATTTTTGGTTATAGGTTTTTTCCTTTCATCACTTTAACTCTATCATGACACTCCCTTCTGGTCTGCAGAGTTTCTGCTGAAAAGTCAGCTGGTAGCCTTATGGGAATTCCCTTGTATGTAACTTAGTGCCTTTCTCTTGCTGCTTTAAATTTTATTTATCTTTAATTTTTTCCATTTTAATTACATGTCTTGGTTTGGTCCTTTTTGGTTTGATCCTGTTTGGGACTCCTTGTGCTTCCGGGACCTGGGTGTCTGTGTCTGTTTCCTTCTTTAGGTTCAGGAAGTATTCAGCTATTGTCTTCAAATATGTTCTCCGCCCCTCTCTCTCTCTCTCTCTCTCCTTCTGGGGCCGCTATAATGTGAATGTTAAGACACTTGATGTTGTCCCAGAGGTCTCCTAATGGTCCTCATTTTTTAAAATTATTTTTTCTTTTTTCTTTTCAGCTTGAGTAATTTCCACTGAGTTGACTGAACCATTCCCCTTCTGTGTCATCTAATCTACTATTGATTTCTTCTAATGTATTTTTTATTCCAGTAATTGTATTCTTCAGCTCTGTTTGGTTCTTTATATTTTCCAACTCTTTGTTAAACTTCTCATTGTGTTCATCCATTCTTCTCCTGAGTTCTTTGAGCATCGTTATGACTATTACCTTCAACTATTTATTGATTACGTTGCTTATCTCCACTTCACTTAGTTCTTCTTCTGGGGTTTTATCTTGTTCCTTCATCTGGAACACACTACACTGTTGCCTCATTTTGCCTAATTCACTGTTTTTATTTTTATGTATTTGGAAGGTTGATTATGTATTCTGATCTTGGAGAAGTGCCCTTATATAAGAAACATCCCATGGGGCCCAGCAGCTCACTCACCTCTGCTCACTGGTGCTGTATGCTCTAGATGTGCCCTCTATGTGGGCTGTATGGATCCTTCTGTTGTGGTGGGTTGACTACTGTGGGTGCAGTCGGCGTGGCTGGCCCCTAGTCTTGTTGGTTGCCAGGCCCTGCCTGGTGTGGAGGCTGCCAGCCACTGCTGGGCAGGGCTGGATCCTGACATGACTGGCTACATGGCCAGGGGAGTCCCAGTGCTGGTGCCAGCTCAGTGGTGGGCAAGGCTGGGTCATGAGGCTGCTGGCTACAAAGCCCAGGGGATCCCAGGGCTAGTGCTGGCCCACTGGTGGGTGGATCCAGGTCCCAGGGTGGCTGGCTGCTGGGCCAGGGTTCCTGGAGGCAGTTCAGCCTGCTGGTGGGTGGGGCTGTGGTTGCAGAGTCTGGGCTGCTCCAGAACTGGGGTCATTCTGCTATTGGGCAGGGCTGGGGCCCAAGACATCATGGGATGCTACCAACCTGCTAGTGAGTGGACCAGGTCTTGACACAGCTGGCTGTGGGGCCTCAGTTGTCCCAGGGCTTGTGTATGCCTGCTTGTTTGTGGGGTTGTGGGCCCAGAAGCTCCCTGGGCTGGTTTCCACCCACTGGAGGTTGAGGTCAAGTCCCAGGGCTAATGCTGGCCTACTGGCAGATCCAGGTCCTGGGGTCTCTAGCTGTGGGGCCCCAGTGGCCCCAAAGTTGGTGTTGGCACACAGGTGGGATAGGCTAGAGCTAGTGCCAGCCCGCTGATGGGTGCATTTGGGTCCTGGGGTCTCTGGCTGTGGGGACCCAGGAGTCCCGGGTGTTAGTGCCAGCCCTCTGGTGGGTGGGGCTGTGTCTTGACCTGGCTGGAGTTCAGGGGATCCTTCAGCAGGCTGCCTGCTAATCGGTGGTGCTGTGTCCCTTCCCAGCTAGCTGCTTGGCCTGGAGCGATCCAAGTCTAGTGCAGACTGGCTGGTGGGTGGGGCCTGGTCCCGGCACTAATAAGCTAAAGGGAGGATTCTGAAATGGCGTTTACCACTGCCAGTGTCCTCGTGGCTGGATGAGCTCCCACAAATGGCTGCTGCCAGCGTCTATGTCCCCAGGGTGAGTCCCAATTGCCTCCTGCTTCACTGGGATAAGCAAGTGGGTCTGACCCAGGCTCCTTTCAAATTACTGCTTCTGCCCTGGGTCCCGGAAAGTGTGAGATTTTTGTGCACGCCCTTTAAGAGTGGAGTCTCTTTCCCACAGCCTTCTGGCTCTTCCAAAAGGAAGCCCCACTGGCCTTCAAAGCCAAATGTCCTGGGGGCTCATCTTCCCAGTGCAGAACCCCTGGGCCGGGAAGTCCAATGTGGGGCTTGGACTCCTCACTCCTTGGGGAGAACCTCTGCAATTGTGATTATCCTCCAGTTTGTGGGTCACCTATGGGGGTGGGGACTCTGGGCAGCTGGTGCTGATATCTCTGAGGGGACACATTAGGCTGGGTCTAAGGGATGGGGGTGGGATCCTGAGAACTGGAATCCAACAGCCACTGTCAGGAGCAAGAATCATTGCTGAGGTGTTGCTGGCAGAAACAAGAAGCGAACAGGAAGGAGCAAGCCCCTTTGCTCCTCCAGCCTTCTCTTGTCCCTCAGCGCCCCCTGTTGGCAGAGCTTGCAAAATCAAAGCGTGGTTTGCAGGGTCCCTAACATTACACAGCTGAGAATAAAAAGGTGGATTTGGAACTGACAGACAATGGCTTAATCACCTACTCAGGTCAGTATAATTATTCTGATTTTAACACATGGGGAAACAGAGGCTTAAAGACACAGTGCTGGGAGAGGCAGAAGTCAGAATTTAAGATCAACTCTTTTACCACCAAACCCCATTTGCTTTGGGTTTTTCTTTTAACTGTCAGCTTAGGACATGGTTAATATGCTGAGAAGGCACAGGTGAACATTTTTAATCCACACGCACCTACGGTAAGCCAGACAGCAGGCAGCTCTTAGAAATAACAGGCAGTGCTTCATGTAGATATGGTTGTTCAACACAAAGGAAAACTTTCTAAAAATGACTTTTTAAAGAAAGTTAAATTTGGACTTGTACTGAAAAGAAACTTTAGGTGAATGCATTTAAATAGGTTGTTGCTTCTACTTTGCAAACATTATTTAGACAGATTTTTATGGAATTGCAAACGTTCTAAAAAAACTGGCTTCATGCTGTCAAATCACTATTTATTATGGTTTATAATTGCATTTTGAAATATAGACTGTACAGGAAGTACAGCTTAAGGATACTTTATTGATATAAGTAAACTTTATTGATACAAATGAATATGCTTACATTACCCAAGAATATGCTATGTTACTCATGAAAGCTAGCTTTAGCTGAAATGCTGAGTTCCTATAGTTTGCATAAACCATAAAAAGGATTGAAAAGGATTTTTAAATCATAAATCATAAAAAGGATTTAAGTGAATCCTAAGTTAAATATATCAGAAATTTAATTCAACATAAATTCTAATTGCAGATGTCAAATGTGTGGAATCTATTAGTGTTGAATTTATTGATGCATTTTGAATGTCCTTATTGATGTTTCTCTTTTAAAAGCAATTAATGACTTTTTTTTGTTGGTTTTATATATGTTCTCATTTCATATTGGAAACTCTCCTCCTCTGAGCGTCCCTTTTCTCAGCAGCAAAGTGAAAGTATTGCACTGCATTAGTGGTTTTCTCTAGGGCTTCTTAGACGTATTTTATGGGTTGCATAGCTGTTGATTAAGTATAGCCAATTCTTGATTATGTCAGCCACGGGTGAGGGGGTGGGTTAG
This sequence comes from Balaenoptera musculus, assembly GCF_009873245.2. Taxonomy (NCBI): domain Eukaryota; kingdom Metazoa; phylum Chordata; class Mammalia; order Artiodactyla; family Balaenopteridae; genus Balaenoptera; species Balaenoptera musculus. The sequence goes on from NC_045787.1 coordinate 94,102,964, forward strand.
GGTTGGGGAAGCTTGGACAAAGAGAATGCTTGGGATGGCTCTTGTGCCCAATCCCCACTTCAATTAGGATAGCTCCAGTTTTGTTGGCTTCATATATTAGGGTTTATTTAGAGAAAAATCTAAAAAGCAGTGTGTGAAAACTGTTGGACTATATGATCTGCAAAGCCCTTTGCAGGTGTGACACCACGTTGACACTACATAAGTCATCTTGGGCTGCAGCCTCCACACATCCCCTCTTCAGAGTCCCCTTCTTTACCTCCGAAATGACTCACCTTTGACTGTAGAAGTCAAACAAATTACATTGGATGAAGACAAAAATTCTAGAGCCAGTGTGCATTTTGACTGATCCTTGGTCACTAAGAAACATCCCCTCTACATGGCATTCTTGCAGTAGAAAGGGTTATTGTTTCTTAAATCTATTTTAATTCTAGATTAAGGTTTTGCGCCATCTGCTGGAAGTATTTATTTTTGCAATACTATGAGAGAACTGTACATTTATTCTCAGAAGTATCTTTAAAAATATTTATTAATACTTAAAAAAATTGTAAAGTACATGTTTATTACAGGAAATGGATAAGTGTAGAAAATAATAAAGCGTAAGACAAAAATCCGGAGATACCTACTGTCAATAGCTAGCGTTTTTTCTTTATACATACAAGAATATGTTATCATGAGGTTTGGTTTGTGTTTTGTGTTTTGGGGGTTTTTTTGTTGAAGTATAGTTGGCTTACAATGTTGTGGTAGTTTCAGGTGTACAGCAAAGTGATTCAGTTATACGTGTGAGATATATATATATATATTCTTTTTCAGACTCTTTCCCATTATAGTTTATTGTAAGATATTGAATCTAGTTCCCTGTGCTATACAGTAGTTCCTTGTTGTTTATCTATTTTATATACAGTAGTGTGTATCTGTTAATCCCAAACTCCCAACTTATCCCTCCCCGCCCCAGTTTCCCCTTTGGTAACCATAAGTTTGTTTTCTATGTCTGTGAGTCTGTTTCAGTTTTTTAAATAAGAAAAACACAAGTTTGAGATCAACACTATGCTGATTTAGGTTACAACAGTAGTAGAAAGAGAGGACACATTACAGATGTGAGATTCTTTGGGAGGGAGTGCTCTCAGGCCCTGTTGTGTGTGAACCTTAAGGTTTGCTTTGCCAATTATGCAAGGCAGGGATCTTACCCTCCAACTTAACTGGGCAGGGTGGGATAGAGATAGGGTTGAGGGAGTGGGTTAGACCCTAGGAAAAGTGCATTATATTGCTCAGATTCCCAGGAAACAGATCCCCAGATTACTATTTCCAGCAGTAAATGTGACATTGCTCCTTTCTGTTAGTGTCTGTGTATTGAACACCAGTGTGCTAGTTGCTATGACACATGCTATAGAATGAAGAAGTCTTACAGATGCTGCTCTGAAGTGAGAGAAGTCTATCATGAGAGATAAGTATGTAGATGATTAACTACAGCACAAGTTTGGAGACATAGAAGCAGGGGTGCTGACCCTCATTGGGCAGGGGGACTGAGAGGAAAGCATAATGTGGGTCCTGGAGGTGGGAACATTCCTGTCATTTAGTGTCAGGTTAATGAAGGATGCAGTGACAATAAGGCTGGGAAAGTAGACGTAGGTCATGTCATCAAAGGCTGAGGATCACAAAGCACCACCAAGTTGCTGGAGGAGGAAAGTGACACGGTGTAAGAGGATTTTAGGACGACAACCATGGTAGCGACGTGTGGAGATACGAAGAAGGACAGAAGGCAGAGAAACCAGGTTAGGATCCCAAGTTGACCTGGTAACTCTGGGGGGTCTGAAACAGATGAAAATTCCTTATTCAATGTACTTAGGAAACAGAGCACAGTCAGAAAACCACATCCCATGAATAATTACTGCTAAATAAAGTAAAATTTGGACCCAATTGTGAAAGCAATCTGAGAGCGAATATATGTTTCTGTGGATCACTAACAATATGCAGAGCCTTCCAAAATGAAGTAGCAGACCTTGAGGGAAACTAGAAACACTTTCCTTGGAATTGAAAGCCTCAGACAGGCTTCCAGCACGTCCCTGGGGCCTGAGTGACAGAGAAAATGGGGCAGAGTTTGGTGACACACAGACAAGCTACACTTGCTGTTGGAGTGGTAGGATGGGGGAGACAGGGTGGGTGGCAATCAGCCCTGCAGGTATTGATCAGTAAAAGAACCAGGGACATTCCAAGCTGAATTGCAAGTCAGGAGCACATGTGAAGCCAGAAAGAATGGCCTCCGTGCAAAGACCAGAGATAATCAGGAAGGATCAGAATGGAACCTCTGCAAAGGCACTAGGAAGAAAGAAAAACCAAATAACTGATAAAAAATACATAGCAGAACAAATACACCATAAAGCAGAAGAAAATATGAACAAAGTTCTCCATGGAATAAAAAAAATTAGGAAACATTTCCTCTTTGAAACAAGAAATCAAATCAGAGATAGGATTCAAAAGAGATATGAAAAAAGGAGAGAAGAAGAGAAAAAGTAACCTGAGCTGGCTGAGACAAACCTACTGAGATTTATGTCCAAAAATGCTTATATTAGAAAAATAAGGAATCAAAATAAATGAGCTAAGCATACATCTTAAGACAATGGAAAAATAAAATTAAAATATACCCAAAATAGAAGGACATGAAATAGAAAAGAAAGAAAGAAAGAAAGAAGGAGAGAAAGGAAGAAAGACAGAAAGAAAGACAGAAAGAAAGAAAGAAAGAAAGAAAGAAAGAAAGAAAGAAAGAAAGAAAGAAAGAAAGAAAGAAAGAAAGAGAAAGAAAGAAAGAAAGAAAGAGAAGAGAGAGCTTTTCTTTGACAAGATGAGAAATGTTTGAGAGAGAAGTAGTAAAACACTAGTACTAGGAATAAAAAGGGAAGGATAACAACAGATGCTGCAGACATAAAAGAAAACTTGATGCTATTATGAAAAAATTTATGTCAATAAGTTTGAAAACTTTGGAGAAATGGTTAAAATTAAGGTCCTAGAAATACGTGACCTACTAAAACTGTCTCAAGAAGGGGAAAAAAAAATCCCTCTAGAGTCTCATTTGGAATCTACTTCTTTAACAGTAAAGTATGTGTATCTTTTGTCTTATTAACAAATACAGTTCCATGATATCATTTTAATGGCTACATTGTATTATATAATTTTGTTTGATAATTAAGTCATTAAATTTTTACTCTCCCAACCTAGGAACTCTATAATCTAGCAGTTATACAATATGTGAACTTTTGCAAAGAGCTTTGTCTTTTCTTAGAAGAAATTCCCCAAAGAGGAATTGCTGGGTCAAAGATGCCTGTTTTAAAGCTTTTGTTACACAACAAATGTCTATAATTTTTTTAAGGTGTGATGGGAAGGCATTCCTGGAAGAAAGAGTAACAGGAACAAATTTAGGTACAGCAAATATGAAACGTGTTCTGAGAATGAAAGAGTTCATGAAGTGCTCTATGATGTTAGTAAATCAAATTAGTAGAGCAGTATTAGCATAATATTAATTATGTTCTAGTAATAACAAATAAAATGCTAATAACAAATAGTAAATATATAATAATAGTAGTAAATATAATAGTAATATGGTAAAACAATTCAATGTTTTTAAAAAGAAAATTGTTCACCTGTACAACATGTACACTTATACTGATCTCTATTCAGGTAAGAAATTGTGTAAAACCATCTTAATGGTTTTCCAAAACAGAGCTGCTGGGGGTCCTGAAGTTGCATAACTCTGCTAATTCTCCTCTCCCTTGCCTTATTTCATCTTCCCACCAACCACCCTATTTTTGTCATTGGGAACGACATTCATTAGAGTCTATATAAATACACAGATGCTATTGCAGTGCACTTGGAGTTCAGCCTTACCGTAGCCAGCACAACCCCTCCCACCTCCCACTAGTCTCTTCTCCTCCTACCTACAGCTTTTGCTTGGAGCAGCTCCATCCTCCTAGAATACACACCCCACTCCCTCTCTACCTGAGTTTTCCCTGTCCATTTTTTAAGATTAACTCAATTGCCACCTCTCCTTGGGAGCCCTTCTTGATACCTCTCTTCCCAGGGAAAACCAGCTGTTCCTCCACTCCCTCCACTGGCCCTGGCAGTGTCCTGAGCACGTGTGATGCACATCTTGTATTTATTTGTTTACATATGTCCTTCTACTAGACTTGAGCTCTTTAAGGACAAGAACCATGTCTTATTTGTCGTTTTATTTCGTGCCTACCAATAGCGGTATTTAATCAATGCTTGCTAAGTGAATGATTTGAAGAGTAGTCGTAATAGATCCCAGTGAGCACCTCCAGTGATGGAGCCATTGGTCCTAGTTCAGATTACCAGCTTCATTCACTTCTGACCCTTCATGGTGTTTCCCACTAGGAAGTTTGTTCTTTCAAAAGTACAACTCACTAGAGCTTCACAGTGTAACAGTACCTTAATCAAACAAAAACCACAGTGAACCTGTAATTCACCAGACAGTAAGGATTTGTCTCTTTGAGATCTTTCCAGTAGAGGGTTGGATAAGCCCAGTGAGAGCTTGTTCAGTAGCTGCTTAGAAGGCTGCTAATGCATTTAAGAAGTTAAACTAGAGAGTTTCCTACCACAGCCCCTCCCTAGATTTTCATGACTCTCAAAGTCAGTGACTTTTTAATTATTTTATAAGCCACACCCTACATCACATTAAGTTTATTAAGATTATTTGGCTACAAGTAACAAATTTTCTTATATCCCCTTCTTTCTTACACGAGGGTAGTATACCTTCTTACATGAAGGCTAAATACTCTTTTGTACTATGTTATTTTCATTTAATAGTATACTCTGGAAATCACTCTATATCATTTCATAGAGATCTTCCTTATTCTTTTTTCACAGCTGTATAGTACTCTATGTTTATGGTACATGTGGATGTACCATACTTTATTCAACCACTCCCCTGTGTCTGGGCATTCCAATATTTCACAGTTTAAAAAATACTACAATAAATGAGCTTATGAGTGGTGTTATTTTTAAAGTAACAGTTGACCCTTGAACAATGTGGGGTTTGGGGTGCTGACCCACTATGATGGCAAAAATCCAAGTATAACTTGTAGTCAGCCCTCCATATCCAGAGTTCCTCTGTGTCTGAGGTTTTTCACAATCCATGGATTCAACCATCAGCAGATTCAACCATCCGTGGCTAGTGTAGTACTGTAGTATTTAATATTGAAAAAAAAATCCCGTGTATAAGTGGACCTGTGCAGTTCAAACCCATGTTGTTCAAGGGTCAACTATACAGTGTATGTTACAAATTCATACACAGATAGCTACAAACTGACAAATTAAATTATGTAACTCATGAGCATAAAGAATTTTACTCTCCAGGAATTAACAGGTAACTGAGGAATGTTTTAGTATGTGAATCCTTAATTTTTAAAAAGCAACCAATTTTAAATTACATCAACTTAAGGTCTAGAAAACCTAAGAACATCTGAAGAGGAAAAAAAATTTTTTTCTTAGTCAAAGTCATGACAAAGTGCAATAAATTCAGGACTAGCAAATTTAGCAAGGTATTATGAACTTTAAAAAATACTCTTCCATCTTTTAAAATTTTACTGTTATCTTTTTTAAAAATGATGTAAATTTCCTCTGAAGATTTGCTACTTAAATCATTAGTTTGAAAAGCTATTAGATTTTATTTTTTTTTAACCAGGTCTCTATTTTTTTTAATTGAGGTATAGTTAACTTACAATGTTGTGTTAGTTTCAAGTGTACAGCAAAGTGATTCAGTTATGTGTATGTGTATGTATATATATATATATATATATATATATATATATATATATATATGTTGTTTTTCAGATTCTTTTCCATTACAGGTTATTACAAGATATTGAATATAGTTCCCTGTGCTATTAAAAAAAAGGCCATTAGATTTTACTTGAGAAACTTGGAAATAACACAGGAAATTATTTTGTATAATTTATATTCTTTTTTTCTTTTTTTTTGGCTGTGCTGGGTGGCACGCAGGATCTTAGTTCCCCAACCAGGGATCGAACCTGTGTCCCCTGCATTGGGAGCACAGAGTCTTAACCGCTGGACCGCCAGGGAAATCCCCTATATTCTTTTCTAAATTGAAGAAATAAGAGGAAGTAATAACTTTTGAACTTGTGGCACATTTATTTCTTAGCACTTAAATTTTTAAAAAAGGTTTTCAGTTGGGACTTTTCTTGGTTGGTCACAATCCTTATCCTTTTGAAGATTTTCCTCCAGTTTTAAGAGGATTACTGCCTTGTATTTGGCCCTTGATATGTTTGTTCTTTCTGTAGCATCTTGTGTGGTAAGATCCGTGAAAAGTACTTTCTGCTGTTAAGTGTGTAAGAATATTATTCAGCCATAAAAAGGAACGAAATTGGGTCATTTGTAGAGAGGTGTACGGACCTAGAGACTGTCATACAGAGTGAAGTAAGTCAGAAAGATAAAAAATATCGTATATTAACGCATATATGTGGAATCTAGAAAAATGGTACAGATGAACCAGTATGCAAGGCAGAAATAGAGACAGACATACAGAACAAACGTATGGACACCAAGGGGAGAAAGTGGGCGGTCGGGGGGTGGTGGTGGGATGAATTGGGAGATTGGGATTGACATATATACACTAATATGTATAAAATAGATAACTAATAAGAACCTGCTGTATAAAAAAATAAATTTAAAAAAAAAAAAGAATAAAGCTAAACATTGGCCAAAGCATGTATTTTTGTAAGGTGTGATTGACTGTGGAAAAAGTCTGGTAGGATTTTTACCTGATTTGAGGTTTATCAATCCTTAATTGGCAAGATGGAATTGGCAATTCTTAAATGGCAAGATGACAAATTTTTGATGGGCAAAATTTACTGCGTAATCTCAAAAATATAGCCTTTGCCTAATGGTTATAAAGTTCAGGTCAAACATACTTAATTCTGGTACCCCCTTAAGGTTTTGCATCACTGCCGGATGGATTGCAAACTCTTAAAACTGAAGGTTTTGTTTCCTCTCCTTGTTTTTGCTGCAAAAGTAATTAGGAATGAAATGGCGGTTTTTACCCTATAATTCACAAATGAATGAGGTGGGTATTAACCTGCCTGGGAAGTGGTTTTAATGACTCACAGCACAATAGCTGAGTCCTGGTGGCAGAGGACAATGATTAGAGGGCTGTCATTTAGAGATTAATATGTCTTAGTCACAGCTTATAAACGTGGTTTAGTTTTCTCCTGGGACAACCCAGTTTTTTCCTAAATGGTTTTTAGTTTAAATATATATATGCAATATCGTGTATATTTTTTATATGCAGTACTTACAGTGTAATCTCAAAAACATAGCAGTTACTTAACGGATATAAAGTTCAGGTCAAATATATTTAATTCCGGCACCACCTTCAGGTTTTATATCATTGCCTGATGGGTTGGAAGCTCTTGTAACTGACGATTTTGTTTCCTTTCCTTGTTCTTTGCAAGAATACTACATATATGTATCTATAATGTGTGTGTGAGTATGTGTGTATATATACTGGGCTATTTACACTGAAGTATAAAAATAGCCAGGCAGCAATTGGCTGTTAACATTAGTTGAATATCTGAAGTCGAGATGTGACACTGAGCAGTACAGTCAGATCGTAAACTCTAGATTCACTGCTTATTGCAGATGCAAGATGGATGAGCAGACGAATGATCATTCCCTGATTTCATATGATTTTCGATAGACTCATGGTGGAAGAGAGAGTTAACAATTACACCCACCTCCCACCCCCTCCGTTTTTCCACCTCTCCTCCTCTCAGCCACTATTACGAGAGTTAAGGAGCACCTTAGGGGCCTTCTGACTTTTCCTCCGGAGGGTTCTATGGTTTCGCAGCAAAACAAAGAAACAAGGCAGTACAGTTTCTCTTTTTGTCCAGTGTTCTTCCCTTCTTTGTCAACCAACTTAAAGGTATGTGTACTTTCTCTTTACAGCCCAGTGCTTCAGCTTGGCAAGGCAACTCTCATTAAGAAGTAGGCACTAACAAAACTGTGAAAAGCATCGTTGGAAAGACGCTCCTTTTCAGATGATGCACTTAAACTTGATTTCCTCTGAGGCTGGTAGAGAGAGAAGAGGCAAAAGCAGGTCACGGAATGTTGACTCTGAATGATATTGCCATATTAACGTGTTGTAGTTAAGAGCAGAAGAAAGTTGGGGTTCTTTTGTTGCAGGCATGAAACTGAAAACTAAGAAATGAGCATAAAAAGACGTTAGGGATCTAGAAAAAAGGACCTCCACACTTGAAATATGGGATGAGTGGTTTTGAAGTATATTTATCAGGACAATGCTGAATGTATATTTATCAGCATAAGGCTGAAATGGCCCAGGCTGCTGTCTCATAAAAGAATTTTCTTTCTTCTCTGCTTTCCATCGATGGGGCAGAGTAAGCAGACAGGTTTCGGTTTTTTATAATCTGTTTTTTAAAGTTGCAAGGAAGAATTTAAATGTATAATTCAAGAGATCCAGATTTTAAGTGAGGTGTGAGTAGAGAGGCCCTCGGGGATGCTGATCTGTAACTGACCCAGAAGAGCCCTTCAGTGGCTTTGGTTTCAGAGCGACCCCAGACTGTAGCCTTCCCGGCGTTAGCAAAAAAAAAAAAAAGCAATGATATGGTTGCATTGCTTATCAGATTCTCTACTGAGTGCATTTCAAATTATTTTAAATCTATGATAGCGTTTTCACATTATTTTACATTGAGCCACAGAAGGGTGTGTATGTGTGTGTGTGTGTGTGTTTTGGCAAATCCAGCAATAAAAGTGTTCCTAGGAATCTTTACACACTGCAAATAAAGTTGTTTCTAAAGCATTAACATTGTTTATCTAAAAACACTCTCAAAGGCTTGGATCAAAATTACTTTTAATTCTTACAGACAAATGGCATTGGAGATTTTGTTGGAGGTTACGGAGTTTTGTGGCTTTGAAAACAGTTGAATCATCTGGGAGGGAGCAGCGAGGGAATGATTGAATTGATCACCAGCACAGCAGTTGTTTCTCTTCCAAATATGTCCCTGGTGGGATTTGGCTCACCTGCCAATTATCTCAGTGATCTGTCATTTTTACCAAGGATGGGAACTGAGGCTAGAGACAGAATGAGATTGAAATAGCTTGACTCTCTACTGCAAGGGCTTTGAATGAAAATATGCATGTGTGTTTTACTTCTAAATATTTTCTGAGGGGTGTCTGACAGGTAGTGTCTCTGAATAAACCCCTTTATCTGCTACTGAGTAAAAGTGGAGACCAACTTTTGAGCAAGAGTTGAAACTGAACGCTTTTCCTCTTCTGATAATTTGCTAGTGTCCTTAGGGATAAAAGTAGAAAAAATACTCCACCTTGTGCAAGACACCAACAGCTTACATAAATTCAACCTTACCGTGCTGGAGGCATCCTGAAGATAAGGGTAAGTGCTTACCGTGTGAGTCATTTTACTGCATTTCCCTGGGTGACCTGTGCCTCAGAGTGAGCAGGAAGGTGGGGCTCTGGACCCAGTGCTGTTTCTAGGGTGACCTAGTTCCTGAGGCCTCATAGAGCGTGGAACTTGCCAGGGTGTATAGATCTGGGGTTTAAAGGTAAACATAATTCAACCATGCTGGCTCCTATATGTGTGTAAGTAAGTCAACTACTTCATCCGATTCCTAACCTGAGAAACTGGAGAAAGGCCTGGCTGTATAGGGCCTTTCCCAGGCAGCATTTTCTGAAGGCATTTTCAAGGGTGACTTTGTCTATGTGTGACTTTCTTCTTTCCAGCTGACTTCCAAATCCAATCCTGAGGTCAGAGGTGGCTCATGTGTCTGAGATGGGAACCTTTTTCCCAGCGCACTTTGGAGGTGTATGCTATGACAGAGGAACTGTATGAGGCAAACTTGAGATGATCATCTAAATGCATCTTCCCCTGTTCCTAGTCCGGGCTTCATTCTGAACAAGCTCTGTGTGGCTCGGGTTGATTATATCCCATCGCTTAGCAATAGCCTATGTAGAGATGATGGTCATCATTAAAATCAGTCTCGAAGCAGTGTAACATCCCCAAAACGGCTTAGTTGGGGAGGTCAGACAAGTCTGGATTTTAAACGCCTGTGGCCTAAATGATCTTTCTGGGCCTCAGTTTTCTCATCTGTAAAATATTCAATAGAAATAACAGTATCTAGTTCAGAGTGTTGCAGTGGAATTAAATGAAATAATATATGTAGAATGGTTAGCAAAGTGCTTGGCACATAGTAGGTGCCTAATAATTAGCATTATTAGCATAGTATTTATGAAATATGAATTGAGTACTAACAAAGAAGTAGTTCTAGGGGGAGATAAAGAAAGGTATAAGACTGCTTCCAGAGCTAAATTGCTAATAGAGGTAGGAACTTGCACGTGAAAGTTGAACTAACCACAGAAGGAAGATGAGTGTCACAGCCAAAATGCACTCCATTGCTACTCAAAGTTCCTGTTCATGGTGAATCAAGATTGGGCCAGAACGGAAATCAGTGAACTGCCTCCTCCAGATAGATAGTCTTGCTCTGGAGATAAACATCAGCTAAACTATCCAATGTACCCAGTGACGTGGTTGACATCCATTCTGGCCCAAGCCTGGTGCTAAACTGTTGCCCGATCCTCGGGCCATACTTTAAGGACGGCTGCTCTTGGAGTCTGTGTTATGTCTGCCACTTGGGGGAGCCGCTTCTCTTTGGGCTAGACTATACTGTGGATTTTTACAGGCAATCTGACATATGTTAGGACAAAACAGAGAGCTGGTTAATTTGATGTCATACACTTTGTGTTTCATTGAATGCATTTCCCCATGATATACCATGTTGCTTCCAGCCCTATCCTTGAAAATGAGCATCTTCTACAGCCAGGAGCGGTTGTTTCTCATCACCATGATCAATGAGGTGGCAGCAGTAGGTTCTCCCTGCCTCTTTGCAAGGGTTCTTAATCTTATTTTTGTGTGTCATGGACTCCTTTGGTCAGCTGTTACATCTATGGGCCATTTCTCAGGATGATTTTTTTTTCAGAATGATGTTTTTAATCATATAAAATGAAATCTGTAAGGTTACAAAGGAAACCAATTATATTGAAATACACTTACCAAAATGTTAAAAACAAGTTATGATGGTGATATATGTTTTATTATCAACGCATCAAATAAGATCTAGCGGCAGATCTAAGAACTACCATCATTTTGAAGATGAGTGTCAATAACGTTTTGACATATCTACAACTGTAATGAGTTATAAAAACATCGGTCAAAAGTGCTACGCAGACTATTGTGGTTTGTTGGTTGCCTTATAATAAAAGGCAATGCCAGAATTTCAGTTAGAGGTTAGTGAAAATAAATATGTGTTCTTTATTCATCCAAGTTCAAGGACCCCCTGCTTTCCTTCTCTGGTTAAGAACCCCTGCCTGGGAAATGCCAAGCAGGGAAAAAAGGGAGTTCTGAACCATTTTATTACTTTTCCTGGGACAGATATTTTGGGTTCCTAATAAAATCCAATTACAATTTCAGGCCCTGGTGAAATTCTATTATAACTTCCATTTGCTTTATTCAGAATATGAATAAATACAAGTAAGTTTTCCCCCAAATCTATATTTGGAGACCTACATTTCATGAAGGACTTAACCAAAGGCATCTTGGGTGGAGGATTTGCATAAAATATTCATTTCTCCTAATGCAGTTAACTGGATGCTCTTTCAGAAGATTTTCTTGCTTGCAAAGGTGATCATAAAGTCCTATCTATTCCCATGTGGAAGAAAATTTGTTACATGAAGAAGCTAGAAGGTTTAGGGCCCCGCTGGGGGCAATTTTCTTGAGGAAGCTTCAAACAGAGCCCAAGAGAGAAAGGAATCTTGGAGGATCAGAGAGATGGGGAGGCTTCTTGGAGCAGAGAGATAAACCAGAGTTCAAAGGGGAAGGAATGAGCTAGGTAAGAGATGGGGGGATGGTAACAGGAGCAGGGAGGTCAGTAGCTTTGGCCCAAGGTAAGGAATGCAGGGAGGTGAGCCTAGACACGTTGCTGGAGTCGGTTGTGATGGACCTTCACTGATACACCAGGGATGTGGGATGTTATTGACAGAGGGGAGTCACGGAAGTCTTTTCATAGGAATAAGATAAAGACATTTCTGGTTTAGGAATATCAACATGACCACAATGTTTTGGATAAATTTGGGGTAGGAAGAAATTATGGGCAATAGTTTTAGGATCAGATGGCAAAACTGGATGAAGAAAATTATACCTATCCTAATATCTCCCATAATTGCCTATGGATAGGATTCACCTGGAGAACTTATTCATTATACAGATCACCACGATTTTCCTCTGCAAATGATAACCCCAGTAGGGCTGGCATTTGACAGGGAATTTATCATTTTTAAAATAGCTCCATGTGATTTTATCTCCAGACAACTTGGAAAATGCTCCCTGGGAATGTTTGGCTGATCAGATGTGAAATTGCATGTGACAGTGTCAAAGCCAAAACTGCACCAGATCAAGTGAAACAGGCAAAGTAGATTTTATTCAAGGCTATCATAGGGAAGGAAAGCCAGAACTCAGTCTGAGCTCAACTCCACTGAAATAAAAGTTGGGAATAAAATACTAGAGGACTTTAGGGGAGAGATTGATCCCTGGGATGTGTTGGGCACATTGAGTAATTCCTGAGCTTGCAAATGTTTTTCTCTGTGATTAGGTCACTTGTGTTTGCTAATTGGCACTCACCAATCCACCAATTAGCAAGTTAGGCTTCTACCTTCCCACAGAGACTGGCAAATAGGAACCCAGTCTTTCTGGTTGATTGCATTTCAAAGGGATGGCTCCTAGTCCTTGAGAAAGACCTTCTGGGGTTATAAAACTGGCCGAGGCTGGGAGAAGATTTACATCTCAATGGAGCAGAGAAAGAATTTACCACGACATGTTTTCTGAAGTAAAGGATCTAAGAAAAGGGAGGTCAAGGCAAAGAGTCAGGAGAAGGCTGAAGTTTAGTCAAACTGAGGGGAACGATAAGCCCATCTTGGTCAAGGGTAAGGTACTACTATTACTACCATGACTACTACTACTGCTATCTTTAGGGTGGCTTCTCCCTGATACCGAATGGAAAGGAAGAATCAATGTTAGGAATGTTAGGAAAGAAAAATCAACACGTCTTCCTAACCTAATGTTGGGAACTGGAGCGGAGGATACAGAAGAGTGAACAATCCGTGTCTAGTGGCCCTAGACATAGGGAGAATGGAGAGGCATTGGTGGAATTGGAATTTCCAGTTGGCAGGCAGAGTGGCGGTGCCAGATGAACTGGTCAAGCCTAACTGCTCAGGTCCTTTGGTAGAAACAGCGCCCTGCACTCAGCACAGGTAGTTGACGAGAGACGGGAGAGGCAGCAGGGTTGCGGAAGCCTCTGGATCGTGGTCCTTTCTGGCAGAACACTGCAGAGCAGCCTGGACTGTGCATTTGTGATTGTCAACCTGCGTTAGCTTCACCTGACACACACACACACACACACACACACACACACGCACGCATCTTGTATGTGTGTGTGTGTGTGTGTGTGTGTGTATGTATATATATAGAAGTATTTAAAAGTAAATTACAGGCATTTAAGCAACTGAGTTTTATGGAAAACTGATGACGTCCATTTAGCACAAGTTGTGTTAGAAATTTGTCAGGAAACTTGGTTGAGGTGGTTGGAGCTTTTAGAGGCATCCTGGGCAATGATTTCTGAAAAGGTTATAATGAAACCAGGGGAGCGGAGAAGATTTTCACAAAGTTACTGGGGATGTACTACGACATTAACGTGTCTTATTCTCTTTCAAGGGAGTAAGCGTAAAGGGGGAAGATTGGAAGTCTAAGAATTCCTAGTCCTCCTGAGCAGGAGTGGCTGGTCCCAGGGTCGCCTGCTCCAGCGAGGTCTCTGATGCGAAGAACTGTAAAAGGTACAGTTGATTTGCTCATGGAACACCAGGCTGAGAAGAGCATCAGTAAGGTGTTCTGGGCGGAGTCAGATGCAGGATTTAAGAGTGAGTGGTCAAAAAAAGGAAACCAGGGGAGCAAATGGCTTTTCTAGTAAGTCTGGGTTTCAAAGAAAGTAAGATGTAGGGAGAGAGCAGGAAAGTCACAGGATTAAGTTCCTTGGGATATGTGATATTAATGCGTTTTACTTTTCTCCAATTACTTTTTTTAGTGATCAGAAATGAGTGAACAATCAGAAAAAAACAATTCCACGCAAGAGAAACATGCAGGTCAAAGTTCTCCTGAGAAAAACTGTCAAATCGGACAGAAGCAACTGGTATGGCTCGTGGATACTATGATTCCATGGTATCTGGGGAGTTTGCAACTTGGGGATCTCTGAGATGCCCCAGATTTGGGTGGGAAGGTAGGCCCCATCAGGATTCCACAGGAAGGATCTCTGCCCCTTAGTGCTAATGGGGCTTCTCCTCGTCTTCACCCCGCTGTCATGAAGCTGGTCTCATCTTAACCTATCTCCTCTGTGCCTCTCAGTACCCAGAGTCCTGTGCAATAAAATCCTACCCTTGGAGTAGAAAATTTGTAGAGAATATGGTCAAATATTTTTATTTAACAAATCCTTGGGGTTTTTTTTTCCCATGATATGCTAGTACCTGTTCTAAAGCTTGGTATATGTTCATTCACCTAACCCTTATCACAAGATACTGTTGTTAACCCATTTTGCAGAAGGAGAAACTGAGGCTTAGAAGAAGTAGGAACTTGCTCAAAGCACTCCAGTAACAAGTGGCAGAGCCAAGATCTGAACAGAGGCATCTAAACTCTTGCTTTGCTACTGAGAATAATAGTAGATCATGCTAAGTTGTGTTTATTGCGCAGCTATACCTAAATACAGAATCATTTCATAAGGTTGTTTGTAAAACAAACCCATACACACAAACCAAAATGAAATTTTAAAGAAACATACCTATATTATTTTAGACTGACTAGACTATTATTAAGCTAAAGAAACTGCAGAAAAGCCTGAGATTCTGTTACTAATTTGTTACCTTGAAATTCATACATTGAAAGTTTCCCTTTGGTTTCGAAATGTAGTATTTCATATATGTGTTAGCCTAAGTGTTTTGGGGCCACTCAGATTATTTTCTTCTAAAATCCTTCAGAGGAGCATTCCCTTCACTTCTGACGTATGTGCTGCATGTTCAAAATTAATTATCAGGACTGATTGAAGTATCTTTATTGCTTGTCTTTCCAATTAGGCCCCATTTAATTTCGAATTATAAATATCCCAAAACAGAGACTTGTGAACATTTCCACTAACACGCTATTTTGTCATTCAAGCCAGGTTTTCTTCTTGCAATCTGGTTTTGACTGAGAGGGGATCCTTCAGGTGGCTGCATTCCGCATCAGAGCCCTGATGGGGTCCACGCTCCCAGGGCAGTGAGTGCTGAGATGCCGTAGAGCGCTGAAGGGGAGGGTTGTGTGTACTGTGTGTTCTCACTGTGTTTTGAGATACTTTACCTGGGCAGAAGGGCTTTTACTCCCTTGTCATTATCCACCATAAAATGGTAATTCTGACTTTCATCCCCAGCAGATTTGAGAAGCCAAGGGGTGTTTTGCAGGTATAAAGGGAATTCTTCTGTTCCCCCTTGATTGTTTTTTTATTTTTTTATTATACATAGTTTTACACTATGTTTTTGTTTATTCAGAAAGAATGACCTAATTTGAAAAATTTTACATCATCTTTTGAAACTTAATCTGATTAAATTGTTTACTACTCTAGCTAAAACAACTAAGCTTTCATGCCATTATGGTAAAAGTTACAGAAACTTCATTCTGATGCTGTGTAAAGCAGATAAAATTATGTAGTTCTTACTACTAATACATTTTATTTGTTTATTTGTTTCATAGCAACAGATAGAGCGACAGTTAAAATGCTTGGCATTTCAAAATCCCGGACCACAGGTAGCAGACTTTAATCCTGAAACAAGGCAGCAGAAAAAGAAAGCACGAATGTCAAAGATGAATGAGTATTTTTCTGTAAAGTACAAGTAAGATCATGATTTATTATATTTAATCTGTGGGATTACAAAATGCATGAATTCTCCTTGACAAAGCAATTAAATGTTGCCACTTTTTTATTATTTAAAAATGTATTTTCTAAAGTACAATATCACCCCTTATGTCTGGAAGTTAGCAATTTCAAGAAATAGACTATAATCCCCAACTAGGCATCAGTTTTTTAACAACAGGCTTCAGAAGTCCTTGCACTAGAGTAATGGCTGTAGTAGGAGAGATGATTAAAAGTAAGAAAGATGTGCATTAGAAGGAGAAATAATATAACCATGGGAATGAATTCAAGTATCAGATGGGCACAGAAGTATCATAAATTCAATTATTGCTTGCACACCAGAGGCATAAATTAAGCAGACCATCAAGGAAAAGGTTGATATATTTGACTACATTAAAATTAAGAGTTTATGCCCTTTAAAAGACACTCTAAAAATAATGAGAGACAAATCACAAGGTGGGAGAAGTTATTTATGATCTAAAAGATCAGTATCTAAAATATATATGAATCAATAAGAAAAAGATAAACATCCTAAGAGAAAAACGAACCCAACAATGAACAGGCATTTCATAGAAGAAAAGGCTAGTGAACACTCAGGATGCTAAACCTTATTCATTGGTACAGTATGGGGAAGTGCCCCCCTGACCAGATGGGCAAAGAGTGCAGTCTTCTGATATCACTGTTGATGAAGCTATGGGACATGAATGAAGTGTAAAATAGTACAGCCTCTGTTTTAAAACAGCTTGGCATTACCTATGTACCTTATGACCTAACATATTCACTCCTGGGTGTATATCCTGGAAAAACTCATACATGTACAATAGGAGACGTGTTCAAGAAATTCATAGCATCCCTGCAATAGCAAAGAAAATAAAATAGTAATAACCCAAACGCCCACCCATAATGGAAAAGTTAAGTAGCTGGTATATTTGTACAGTGGAATACATATAGATGTGAAAATATCTGAATACAGCTGCATGTGCCACCATGGATGAATCTCAAATCATGATGTAGAATTAAAAAAGCAAATTACAGAAGGGGAAATGCGGTGTGCTTGGAGATACATACACCTATGGCATAATGAAAAGTAAAACAAGGAGATGATTTTTATGATATCAAGGTGTGGTTCCTTTTGGCCGAGTGGAGGGATGCAATGGATGGAGCATGAAGAGGGTGTCAAAGGCGCAACACCCCTTTATTAAGCTGGGCAGTGGATACGTGGAAGTGTGTTTTATTCTTTATCTCTGCATGTATGTTTTGTACACTTTATGTACATATGATAGCTCAGAACTATATAGAATATAGCATCAGATGGGCAGGAAACTGTAAGATTTGTGTCTTGATGTCTGAGTAAAGACAGGGAGTATTTGGGTGAAGGCACAGGGAGAAGGCTAGAGTCTGACCTGGGCTCTCTGTTGGCTGCATGACTCCCCATTCCCATCATTCCCATAATAGATTTCACATCTCCTTGTCTGTTGACACCTGCATTTCCTGGTGGGTTGTAGGAGCTCTCATACTTCAGATGAAGTGCTTCAAATGTAAATCCTCATCAGAAAGGCTGTCCTGCTACAGTGAGATAATCAGGCAAGTCTGCATAATGATCTTTAACCTTCCCCGCTTTATTGGGAGAGGGAAGAGGATGGAATAGCATTACCTAACAGGAAGGGAAGGAGGTGTTATGCCTGCTTGGGGGCCAAGGGTGCAGAAGGTCATAACTTCACAGCCTTTTCTGACTTCAACTGGTCCTAATGGATACAGGCTCTACACAGGTACTTTTGTCGTTCTCAGGATTTCAAGCAGCTCAGTACTGAAGGATTTATTTCAAGACGGTTTGGTTTTGAGAAGGTGGCAGAATCCTGGTGAAAGCCTTTCGCTTCCTGGACTCGTAGAGGCTCACAGGGGCAGTGTCGGGGCACAAAGCACGGTGTACTCACTGGTACAGAACTTCCTGCCGTTGCTCAGAGTTTATGACACCTTCTGCCCCCCACACTGGGTAAAAAAACAGAATCAGAAAGGGACAGCAGCAGTGGCATGAGGAGACTATTAGCAGAGGAATTTTCAGTTTGCTTGTTTTTGTTTTTAATGATATTGGTATAGTAACGGACAGTTCCAATGCTTATCTTGAGTCATTCAAAATGTGACTGTATTCACTGTAGTGCTTCTTCTTTTCTCTTTTTTTTTTTTTTAATTGAAGTATAGTTGATTTACAATGTTGTGTTAGTTTCAGCTGTATATAGTGCTTTTTCTTAAGAAAGGAAAAATGGATGTAATTTATCAGGGGAAATTCCATCAAGGATGGTTATATTTTTAAGTAAAAAATTGTAGAAGGAAATTTTAATAGCCTTTAATCAGCTACTCCTCAAAATTTGTTTAGGTGGGATATTACATTCCCCAGCATGCTGGAAAAAATGAAGCCTTACTCTAGGTGACAACCCTGACTGCCTTGGTAATTGGTGCATATTGACTGAATTTCCCAGGACATGTTGCCTAATAGCATTCGGAAGTGTTGCTGGGTCACCTTTAGGGTGCTGCTTCCTCAGAGTAAAGGGAGCCTACTTAGGAAGATTGCTACACAAGAATCTATTCTCAATGTTAAGGAAAACTGCACTGTCCTGTTAGTGTCATTCTTTTCCTTTGCAGAGTTCTGAAGAAGTACGACAAAAGCGGCAGGCTTATCTGCAACGACGCTGACCTGTGCGATTGCCTGGAGAAGAACTGCCTGGGTTGCTTCTACCCTTGCCCCAAGTGTAACTCCAACAAGTGTGGCCCTGAATGCCGCTGCAACCGCCGCTGGGTCTACGACGCCATCGTCACTGAGTCTGGGGAGGTCATCAGCACACTGCCCTTCAACGTTCCTGACTAGGAGCTGCCCTCGTGGGCTGATTGGTTTCTTCTTTACATTTAAGGCAACCTCTTTCTCTTGGGTGAATTTTAGGGCTGGGGGAAAATGTTTTAAAAAAACGTACTTAAGACTCATGTTCTGCGAAGCCATAGAACAGTGTGGAATGGGCCATCCTTCTCTAACCTTCCTGCTGTGACCTCTCAAATTCGTCTCCTTGTAACCCAAGAGAGTGCCTACAGATGGATATCAGCACCGACACCTCCATCGCTACTTTGGTCTCAGATTAAAAATCCCTTTCCTCTTTGCTGGTATCTTAGGAAATGGAGTCTGAAGATCTTCAGAATTCTGTAGCTGGGAGCTTGTCATGACATAGAACATAGAATCATACGTCTATAATAGCTAGTTCCCCTTAGAATCTTACACATCACTAGTTCTAAATCAGAATTGTTATTTGGCTTAAAAAAACCAAAACCTTGTGACTTGGCGTGCATACCCACAGTCTCATTTTTTTATTGTTGATATTTTAATAATATTAAAATGAAATGTAATACTTGGCAATATTTTTATTAAAAACTTGTATTTTATTTATGAAATGGAAACATTAGGACTGGAATATCCTAAAAGCCAGTGGTTTACATTGTTTTTTATTTCAGGATCAGTATTTCAGAATATTTTTTCAAAAGGAGGAAACTTAAGTTATTATATGAAAGCACATTGTTGTGTGTTGGCTAATTGAGTGCACTGATACCTAGTTGGCTAGATACATGATGTGGTCTTTTTCAATTCCGATACATTGTAGGAGGTTTATAGAAACTTCCACAGAGCCTTCTTTGAATTTGTTTTTAGGAGTCCTGTTTACCCTAACTCAGTGGTTCTCATCCTTCAGTGTACATCAGAATCACCTGGAAGACTGGTTGTATGGTAGATTTTTCTGCCCCACCCACAGAGTTTCTGATTAGGTCTGGGGCAGGGGTCAAGAATTTTATTTCCCAGGTGATGTTGATGCCACTGGTGTGGGGACTTGAAATGTTAGTTTTTTTTCCTGCCTAATCAGTTTCAAAAGCACTTATTACTGCACAATCCGCATGCAGGGGAAGGTTCCTGATAATTCTAGACTTGTTACTTGACAGTATGTTCTGGGACTAAAGTAACAAAATTCCTGCAAGGCATGCTGTGAGGGCACTATTCCTGTATGTGCAGCAGGAGAACTGACTCTGTTTCTCACAGAATTTACTGAGTTTTCCAGACTCAACTTTGTGCTACGTGTTTCCAATTCACTACCTTTAACCATCACAGCCCTGGGAGGAAGAAATCAAATTACCCAAGTCAGATCCTTTGAAGTGCTTCATCAGGAGTGCACAGCCCTGAGACCAAAGGAGTAGGAGCCTTTTTTGGTTTATATTATGTTTTGTTTTGAGAATAATTGTTGTTTTGTAAATGACTGACCAAGTGAATTGTTTCTTTACTTATTTATTTTAGAATCATATAATTTTAAAGTTGAAAAGGAATCTTACAGGTTGTCTAACTAGTGATCTGTCAACAAATAATAACCAAGAGGCTGTTCTGTGCCAGGCTCGGGGATGGAGCTGTGAGTAAAACTCAGCTGGTCCTGGTCTTCATGGGGTTTATAGACTAAAAACAGTCTTGTTGTTGTTGTTTTGTTTGTTGTTGTTTACAACTGAGGAAATTTGGACCCAGTGAGATTAAAATGACTAGGTTAAGGACAAACAGAAGCCCTGGCAACCTTGGTGTTTGGAACCCTAAGACTAGGTCAGTGTTCTTTCCATGACACCAGGTATGTCCCTAATTGGCCTGATTGTAAAGCTCATCCAGGTGCTTTTAATAGTATGCATTCCTGAGCTCCATCCCAAACTTCAGGAGTCAGAACCTCTAGGCCTGGGAATCCATACTTTAAAACAAGCACCCCCAAGTAGGTCTCATGATCAGGTAAGTTTGAGAAACACTGCCTTATCATAGCTGTCTTATTTTCATATTTAAGAATAATCAGGCAAATTGACATTAAAGTATATTTCCCTTTTGTCTCCTCCTACTGTCTTAAACATTAGATGAGAGGATCTGATTTAAAATGATCTCATTTAAAACATGTGTTGGCAAATTACGTTGGTAAGTTTTCCAAGTAAAGCAAAAAATAAAATAAGTTCACATATTTATTAAGCAGACACCTTATACTACTTTTATGGAAACCTAGTAAAACCTTTGATGAAGTCCTTTTTTATAAACCAGTGTATTTCATCTTGATCTACTGCCAATTCAATTCATTTTTAAAAAGCCTCCTGCACTAAAATGATTCTTGCAAAAATAAATTTATGTGAATTGTCAGAAATTTATTTTGTAAGTGTCTAGTTCTATCACAAAGTGAACAAAGCTCTTTAGTTATTTGAGCTAAATTCAGATTAACAAGGAATATAGCTGTACTATCTGATTACATTAAGGAAATTGTCTTAGTGTAATCGGATTTTTTTTTTTTAATCGGATTTTTTTCTCTTTCTGCGTGGCTATCTTTCTTTCAATGTTGACAGTGTGTCTTCATGAATATGTATAGAAATTGCAAGGAAAGCTATTTCACAGAAGGTTGTTTAAATATAAACTGTTATTTACTGAAGGATTTAAACAAGTCACTCAGTAATCCTTTACACAAGGATTTACAAGTGGGATGCCGTATCACATCAATTTGCAGAATACTTTATCTGAGTCTGATTTGTAAGAGAAAGAATCCATAAAGCATCTGAGACAATCCTTAGGCACCTCCCGCCCACCCCCCCCACCCCCCCCCACCCCCCAATACAGTATCCTGGATCCATTACAGGTATGAACCTTGGGATGCTAGCTCATAGAAAAATCATTTAAGCTCTCCTTTATATATTTATTTGCTTTTCCTGGAAAGTGAACACTGCCAACTTGGATATTTTGTGGCTATCATGGATTGCAGTTCTATAATGCCTTGGAAACGTAAACACTTAGGTGAGCAGGCCTGCAGTGTTTGGCTACGCAGGCTATCGGCTGCACATGTCCAGGGGTGCCTTTCACATGGGCTGCACTGCCACCAGTGCCCCTGGGAACACAGCAAAGTGGTTCTGCTAGCAGGTGCCATTGATGTGTGGATTTCTTGATTGTCTAGTATTTATGGACACTTAGTATATGCTAGGCATTGAGTGCTTTACGTTAGCTTGTATCTTGCATAAAATAATTAAAAGAATATCCCTACATCTTGCTTTTTCCCCTTCTGCTGTTTCTTTTTCCTTCATTCTCTGTGGTGTCTATAACCGCAGACTACAATTTTCAGGTTAGTTCGAACAGTACTCCAAATATATTATCTAGCCAAAGCAGTTTTCATATTTGTTTCTTTTTCATAATCTATATTTCAATCCTAGATTTGGAATATTCTTTTTCATATTCACAGATTTCCTGAAATTCTGCTTTTTCCATAATAATTTTTTTTCACTCTGTGCAAGGGATATGACTCTCTTATCATCACTATTCATGTCTAACAAGTAGTTTATTTTGTGTTTATAGTTTGTAGTTTCAGAAGAATTTCCCTCCTCACATTGTATGGTTCTTTTAAAATTGGCCGATGCTTAGGTCAGATATAATAAATTCAAAGAGATCAGAGACTGACTTTGTTTTTCCTTTGATAGTGAATTCAATGGCCCTGAATGCTTAATAGATATACTACTTAGTGACCATGCATTCGTTCATTCATTCATCAAGCACCTCCTATCTGCCAGCTACTTTACTAGATGTCAAGGATACAATGGATAAGAAAAAAATTTTTTTTAAACCTAGGATACATAAAGTAGAAAGAAAACCCAGGCTACTTAAACTGTGTCATTCCTCATATCCAAGGTCCCTATCCTGTCCGCCTTCCTCTCTCTATTTTTCAGAGTCATCTTATGTTTTATTTATCATGTCTAACCTTTTAACCTGTACTTACCGAAAGAAATGGAAAAAAGTACGTCTGATACCACTAGGTGGTGTTCTGGGGGGGGGGCTCCAAGGAGCTCCAGTCTCAGCGCAGAAAGAATTCAGCAAGAGGCAAAGTGGTAAATAAGAACTGATTTATTAGAATAGGGACGCTTGTGAGACTCACAAGTGGGTGGGTGAGAGGGTGCTTCACCCTGAGAACTTAGTGGGATACAGTTTTATAATCAAAGGAAATGTAGGGAGAGGGAAAAGGCCATCTTCCTCATTCTTGAGTAGATGTCATGCTTCCACCATCAACTCCTCCTCCAGGTTGGGCAGGGGAGTTTTCTTCTCCCTACATCGTCAAGCCAGGACTGCCATGGCACTATGGAAAAATTATTTTAGGTTTCAGTACAATGAGAGTCTTTCACTTTGAAATATCACCTTTCAATAAATTATTGTTTTTTATGTGTGCAGAGAGCATGTCCTAGGGGTCATTAACTTACTGAGCTCACTGGGCAGGATGTGATTCTCATGCCACCATTGTTTTATTGTTTGGGAGCATGTCTGCTGCTTCTGTTGGATGGTTTTGTTGCTAAGCAGACCTGCTTGGTGTTGTTGTTAAGCAAACCTGCTTTCTTGAGTGATCATTAACTTACAGGGGTTTCCCATACTTTTTTCTTTACTTACAATCCCCTAGGGGGATTAACTACTTAATTACCTAATTTGTCCCTTTACTCTGTCCCTATCACATCTACCCCATCTTTCCGGAAGTGGAATCCCTTGTGGTCTTTGATATCGAGGTAATACTCGTCTCACAAAAGGAGTTGTGGATTACTATCTCTTTTTTCTTCTCTGGAAGGCTTTGTTTCAGATGACTTTGGTTTCCAGATATTCCTTAAATATTTGCTGGAACTTGCCAGTGAAGCCATTTGGGTCTGAGGTTGGTTGGTTGGTTGGTTGGTTGGTTTTTATAAGAAAGTGTTTAATAATACATGCATTTGTAAAAACAGTTCTATTCTATTCTATTCTATCCTAATGTCAATTTTGGAGAGTTATATTTTTTCTAGGAATTATCCATTTAATCTAAATTTTCAAATTTGTGAACATAAGTTTGTTCAAAATAAACTCTTATTATCATTTTTCATCATAAAATATTTCCCCAAATTTTAGTTATAAACTATTCAAAGGATAGTACAAACCAGCATCCTTTCAGTAAATTCCTTTCCCCACTAAGATAGTCAGAATTGGATTTTCTTGCTTATAAACAAAATACCCTAATACAGGTATCATGCAGAAAATGGAAAGACACTTCTATTTAGTGGCAGCAATTTTTTTTAACAGACTTCCACGAGAAATGCGTCCCTTCTCTTTCCTAAGTTATGCCTGAAGCCTGACTTAAAGAGGTCTGAGCCAGAGCTTCTTGTCCTGTTTCTTGTCAACACACCTGTAACAAGTATGCTCCCTGCAGCAGGAGCTGAACAAGTGTTGATACAACTCACAGAAAGTTTCCACTGAAATAGAATACAAATGACCTAGCTTTGGGGAGTCACTACAAACCAGCCCCAGAGAGAGGAGAGAGAAACAGAGAGAGGGAGGGAGGGAGGAATGCTTCTTTTTTGAACTACTTGAGATTCAGAATCCCCTTGTAGCTTTGAAATTTTCTCTAATGTACTTGGCATCAGAGTAGCATTAAATTATATGATTTCTTTAATTTTTGCATACATTCTTGGAAGATGAAGTTTATTTGCATTTGCAGTTTTTAATAATCCACTTTCCTAAAAGCTTTGTAGAAAAGTTATATGCATGGTTTTGGCTCCCTCAGCTGGCCATTCATATGTACTTTAAGTTTTAGAGAACAAAACCAAGACACCACTATTGAAATAGATTTGGGTTTTCCCCCCAAAGTTTATTGCAATTTTTCAATTTAATGCTTCCAAATTTATGACAATCTTTCAAGTTTCATAAGTACATTTTTATTCTGGTGTTGTTTTTTCTTTAAAGTTATAACTGAAAGCAAAGGCTACATTTTAGCAAAAACATCAAGTTTAGAAAATATTTCAGATAAAATGTGTAATTCTTTTATGTCTCTTTCTCAAGCTGTCTGTGATGAAGGTACTAGTTAAGCAGACTGATGCTGTTGCCTGTTCCCATGGCAATGCATCCTTTGGTCAAATGAGCTCCTCAGCTGTTTGCCACGGCAACCTTGTAACCTTTAGCCTTTTATTTATTTATTTATTTTGAAGTTTTGAATTTTATTTATTTTATTTATTTTTTGTACAGCAGGTTCTTATTAGTTATCTATTTTATACATATTAGTGTATATATGTCAATCCCAATCTCCCAGTTCATCCCACCACCACCCCCCCACTTCCCCCACCTTTAGCCTTTTAAACTCACCACCTCTTCATCCTCTCAGCAATGTTTCCTCTTTCTTAGAAATGATAGAGGTTACCCAACACAAATAACTTTGCCATCCTGATTATCTCCCCTGCCCCAAGTCTTCAGACAAATCTCTATCCTTTTCTTGCCTCCGTGTCTCTAGGTTCAGTGAAACAAGTTTCTCTCCTGTCAAGGACCAGTCAGTTGGAATGACCTCTGGATCCCTTTTCCCCTGATTCTTCAGGAGCCTCACTCTATTCATCGTTCTTATTTCTCCTCTTTCTTTTCTATATCTCTGCACTCTTAGTCTTTGTTGGCTTTCCATGATCAGCATACAGACATGCTTATGTCAGCTAAGGTTTTTCAACTGCAAACAGTTCTGGCTAATTTAAGCCTAAAAAGGGCTCACACCATGTAAGGAAATGAGCAAGAGCTCACCTCGGGAAGAGCAGGTGCCAGGACAGCTCTATGGAGCTGGGGAGCAATGCACGGTGGACAGTGTCCTCAGGACCAGTTGCCAGGAGTTTAGCTGAGCAGGGAGAAGGAGCTGAGTTGTCAGGTGTCACAGCAGCCGATTAAAGCAAAGAGCCAAAAAGGAATGAGTTAAGTCTTTAATCACTTACTGCGATCGTATAAGTAAGAGGCTAAAACCAAACGATGCACCACCACCCCCAACCCCGTTCCTTTTTCCCCATGGTGGAGGGTCAGGTAGATCACTGCAGTCATGGCGGGCATCTTACTGTTGACAAGCCCTGAACAAAATGCTCCTGTAGTTTTATGGACCCTGGGATGGGGAGGCCAGGGGGTGAGGACTAGGAGTGGATGAGTACTGGGTATTGAGTCAGAGCGGGGAAAGATGTCTTCAGAATTCCCTCCTCTTCCCGATAAGGAGGGCTCAGCAGAGGTCTGCCCAAGGCCTCAGATAAAGACACCAAGAATTGATGAATGCAAATGTGCAAAGTGCAGGTCTGAGAGGCCCGAGTCCTTGACTGCAACACCCCTCAGAGATTACAGTGCCCTGGCTGTGCACCAGTGTGGGGAGGGCAGCCTTCCCATGAGGCGTCCAGGGAGAGCTCTTGTAATGGCCCATGGTCAGGCCTGAAAAGTCACATGTAGGTTTTTTAACCAGGAGCTGGACTCATCACTGTGTGGGTGAATCAACTCTAACCATTTTTTGTCCTGGTGTCAATCAGTCCCTGGGAAAGTGCTGAATGGTCCTACAGTAGGTCAGAACCTTCCCAGATTAGCAGTCCCACCAAGACAGCATAGAGTGGGAGAAGGGGATTAGCCCAAATAAAATCAGGGGCTGTTACAAAAAAGGTGGAAGAGAAGCTAGGCAAGTCAACTCAACAGCCATGAGCTACCCATGCTCCCTTCTTAGAAAAACCAAAGCAAAACCTATTGTAGAAAGGTCTCTCTTTAAACCTGTGTCTATTGACCCCTCCTCTTTTCCGAACAGCCGAGCTTCTAGAAATACTATTCAACACTCACTGTGTCCATTTCTCTGTCACTTATTTACTTATTTCTCAACTCACTGTGATCAGCTCCGCCTACCCCCTAGTCAACCAAAACTTCCCTTGCCAAGATCTCCAAGGACCGCACCGTGGTTAAAGCCCAAGGACCTTTACATCTTTATTTTGGTTGACCTTCTCTTGGTATTTGACTCTGCTGACCATGCTCTGCTTTTTGAAATCATCTCTACCCTTGTTTCTTTCCCCTCCTTCCTCTCTGAGTGTTTTTTCCCAGTCTCTTTTGTGGTCTCTTTGTTATTCTTTCATTACAGAGTTTCTGTCTTCAGCCCAATCACACACTCCTTGTTAGATTCAGTCATTCTCCATCCCTCAGCAGGACGGTGGTTAGGAGTTCTAGGTCTTGAGTTAGCACATGGGGTCCAAATCATGGCTCTACCCACCACTCATTGAGTCACTGTGGGAAAGCCACTCAGACTCTCGTTGTGAGTTTTCTTATCTGTGAGAGTGGACCTGCCGACAGGATTGTTGTGGGATTTAATGAAACAATGCTTGCAAAGCATTTAAAACAATGCCGGGCACACAGTAAGTGTAGCTTGATAAATGGTGGCCATCGTTGTGTATTCAGAGCATCTACCCTGCCTTGTGCTCACATCAATCATGGCACTTTTTTGCTTTGTATTGTCCTTTTTTAGACCTCACATTAGTTAGTAACTTCCTTTTGGGGAGGACTGTGTTTTTTGGACACCAGATCCTTAGCACAGAGCTTGGCACAAAGAAGATGCTGGATAAAAGCACATTGGTTGAAGGTGAGTGACATCATGGATCACGTGTTGAGGGGAATGTGAAAGTAAAGTGGGAGTGGTTATGAAAGGTCCTCTGGGTTTCCTAGATGGTAACATCAATTCTTTCCATTAAGATGTCTGGCTATCATTTTTATTTTTTCAGTCCCACCTGACAAATATCCTGAATCCTTGTTCAAGTAAAATTCAAGAGTGTATCAGACAAAAACTTTGCCTTTCCTTCATCTTCCCATCACCATGACCACCTCTACCATCATCTTCACCATCATAATTGTCTTCAAGTACCTGAGGCAGTCATTGAGTAATAATCTTGATCAGTTTGTCCAGTAAGAATCCCTGTTGCAACTTAGGTTCCCCAGTAAGTGGAATCTGAGCTGAAATTAGCATGCAGGAAGTTGGTTAAGGAGGGCTCTTCAGTTCAACACCTGGAAAGGGGTGGGAAGAAAGCAGGATTTGATGGAGGGGGAGGGTGGGCTGTGATGCAGTCAGACCAAGCACTCAGCTGGCCCCAGGAAGCTCTGGAGCTGAAATGGTTCTTTGACATTGTCCCAGTTGGACTTCAGGGAGACACAGTGGTGTGCTGGAGTTGGCTCCTACTAGCTCTGGAGAGGAGAGATTGCATACATCTCTTCCCAAGTGTGCATTCATTGACAAAATATTGGTAGCTCGAAACAGGCCATGGTGGGAGCATTTACGTTATAGAAATTGGAGACAGGCTGCCCTGAGAAGTGTATGTGACCTTGAGCTGGGCGGGGTTCTTTAGGTGAGGAGATCCCTGAAGAACACTGACAGCTTAGAGCTGTCAGCCAGCAACCTTCCCAGCAGCTGGGGGAATATAGCCCTCCTTCCTGGAGGAGGATATGGGCTGCACAGCACAGCATCCCCAATGGTCCCTGTGATCTAGTCATGCTGCTATGAGAAACCACAGAGATGATGATATTTTTAAGTCTTATATGTGTCATTTTGACATCAGTATTTCCTTTATAATTTAAAAAGTTGCAAATAGTTAATAGGTTTTTTTTAAAAAAATAAACTTTCTCTTTTAGAACAGTTTTAGAAAACAGAAAACTTGCAAAGACAGTACAAAAGGTTCCCATGTACCCCACGCTCAATTTCCCCTATTATTAACATCTTAGATTAATATAGCATATTTGTTACAATTAATGAACCAACACCAACAAATTATTATTAACTAAAATCCATAGTTTATTCAAATCACAAAGGAGAGCCTCCTCGACTCCAGATTTAGAACTGAGAATGGCAGGCCTGTGGTTGGAACAATGAGGAAACGGGGAGAAGAGTCAAACAAACCCTATGTTGTTACCTGTGGCTCTAATGAAGCAGACTGGGGCCTCTCTGGCTATTTGGCTTTGTCTTTACTGATGCTATGCTGACAGTTCCTGGGGGATAGTAACTATGTCGTCTCATCAATTTGCTAATCGAAGCAAACGATAAAGAAAAAACCTTTAAAAATCCTGTGTAAATAAAAGAGGGGCAGTTACACTGAAGAGATATATGATTGCATTCTTTTCAAATGCAGGGATATTAATAATTTATTTTGGGCTTTTCTTTCCTTGAACACACAAAAAACTTAAGTAAATTTTGATAATGATTAATAAATTAATATTATTTACAAATTACCTTGAGAATGATGTTAATATTTGGGTCACCCAAAGTATTTTTATTGATATGTAACCTCCTTTAGTACCTAATACATATAAAAAAACTAACTTGAACATGTAACTAATTCACTTTGTTTTCATTACATTTTGAATAATGATTTTATTGTTTTTATTAAAATAATACATTCTCATTATTGGAAATTCAAGTAGTACAGAGAAGTAAAAGTAGAAAGTAAAAAATTATAGAAAATCTTAGCAACCAGAGATAATACTGTAAACACTAGCCAAACCAAATTCCGGTAATCTCTATATGGATATTTTTCTAGATCTCAAACTGTATGCAGTCTATGACACCTATATATGGCTATATAGATATAGTTTTATCAAAGTGGATAAGAGAAAAGAAAGAAAGCGAAGAAACTGCTTTTTAAAAAAATAAGTTGTTTCTTTAACAAAGTTATATGTGTTCCTAAAATATTCCTCTAGGGCAGGGGTCACAAACTCAAGTGCCTTTACGAGCAGTGACAATAAGATTCGTGAAGTATGCTATAGATTTCAAGTTGCTGCTATTGTTTTCAAAAGAAAAAATCTCTCTGATTACATTGCCTATGTCATCACTGAGTAGGTCAAAGAAAATGAGGAAGCAAAATATTTCCATAGTCCATTAGCCGTATTCAGACTACAGCTCTCTAGATTGTTACCCTTGGAAAGATCAAGAAAAGATTAAGAAGTTACAGTCAATTTATTTTTTAAGTGATGTATTTCATTTAAGATAGCATTTATTGATACTGTGCCATGAAAGTTTAAAAAATCAGTACTCCTAAAACTTTATTCCACTTATTTTGTACATTTTAAATTAGGTTTCTTAGCTATATATAAATTTTACATTTTCAAATATTAAAATATTTATATTTAATCTCATAAGCATAATTCCCATTTTTACTAAATCTTGGTTCTAAATGGATTTAATGTTCACTACATGCCATAGCACCTCCATTCCTGTGTTCTTTGTTCTTATTAATCTCTTGGTTGGCTTGTTTTTAACTATCAGTTTTCCCAAAAAGAACTCATGAAAACTAATAACTACAATCATATTTGAGTATATCTGACTTTTGCTTTAATAACTGAATAGCATCATGGCAGGACAGAATGTACTTTTCTCAAAACTTTGTAGACATTGCTATGGAAGAGTCTGAGACTTGTTAATTTCTTTCCTCTTGTAAGTGACTTACTTTTTTCACCTGGATGCTTGAAGAATTTATTCTTTATCCTAGGAGTTTGATAATTTTACAAAAATTTGTCCTAGCATCATCATTCTATATCAGGTTCTTCCAGAAAACAATTTACTCTTTCATCAAAGTACAGATTCAGTTTTTCCAACATTGTAGGCAACTTGTCTTCTAGTGTATATTTGTTGTGATCATCTCATAGAGGGGAGATGGACTCCCCACCCCAAATTTGGTTTGCTATTAAGACTGATGATCCAAAATCTTGGAAACAGAAGGGAGAAAATACAAGAAACATTTAACAAGGAACTAGAAGAACTAAAGAGCAAACAAACAATGATGAACGACAAAATAAATGAAAATAAAAATTCTCTAGAAGGAATCAGTAGCAGAATAACTGATGCAGAAGAACAGACAAGTGACCTGGAAGATGAAATAGTGGAAATAACTACCACAGAGCAGAATAAAGAAAAAAGCATGAAAAGAATTGAAGACAGTCTCAGAGACCTCTGGGACAACATTAAACACACCAACATTCAAATTATAGGGGTCCCAGAAGAAGAAGAGAAAAAAGAAAGGGTCTGAAAAAATATTAGAAGAGATTATAGTCGAAAACTTCCCTAACATGGGAAAGGAAATAGTCAATCAAGTCCAGGAAGTGCAGAGAGTCCCATACAGGATAAATCCAAGGAGAAACACACCAAGACACATATTAATCAAGCTATCAAAAATTAAATACAAAGAAAAAATATTAAAAGCAGCAAGGGAAAAGCAACAAACAACATACAAGGGAATCCCCATAAGGTAAACAGCTGATCTTTCAGCAGAAACTCTGCAAGCCAGAGGGAGTGGCAGGACATATTTAAAGTGATGAAAGGGAAGAACCTACAACCAAGATTACTCTACCCAGGAAGGATCTCATTCAGATTTGATGGAGAAATTAAAACCTTTACAGGGAAGCAAAAGCTAAGAGAATTCAGCACCCCAAAACCAGCTTTACAACAAGTGCTAAAGGAACTTCTCTAGGCAGGAAACGCAAGAGAAGGAAAATACCTAAAAAAACAAATGCAAAACAACTAAGAAAATGGTAATAAGATCATACATATTGATAATTACCTTAAATGTAAATGGATTAAATGCTCCAACCAAAAGACATAGACTGGCTGAATGGATACAAAATAAGACCTGTATATATGCTGTCTACAAGAGACCCACTTCAGACCTAGGGACACATGCAGACTGAAAATGAGGGGATGGAAAAAGATATTCCATGCAAATGGAAATCAAAAGAAAGCTGGAGTAGCAATACTCATATCAGACAAAATAGACTTTAAAATAAAGACTATTACACGAGACAAAGAAGGACACCACGTAATGATCAAGGGATCAATCCAAGAAGAAGATATAACAGTTGTAAATATTTATGCACCCAACATAGGAGCACCTCAATACATAAGGCAAATACTAAGAGCCATAAAAGGGGAAATCGACAGTAACACAATCATAGTAGGGAACTTTAACACCCCACTTTCACCAAAGGACAGATCATCGAAAATGACAATAAATAAGGAAACATAAGCTTTAAATGACACATTAAACAAGATGGACTTAATTGATATTTATAGGACATTCCATCCAAAAACAACAGAATATACTTTCTTCTCAAGTGCTCATGGAACATTCTCCAGGATAGATCATGTCTTGGATCACAAATCAAGCCTTGGTAAATTTAAGAAAATTGAAATCGTATCAAGTATCACACAACGCTATGAGACTAGATATCAGTTACAGGAAAAAAAACTGTAAAAAATACAAACACATGGAGGCTAAACAATATGCTACTAAATAACCAAGAGGTCACTGAAGAAATCAAAGAGGAAATCAAAAAAATACCTAGAAACAAATGACAATGAAAACACGACAACCCAAAACCTATGGGATGTAGCAAAAGCAGTTCTAAGAGGGAAGTTTATAACAATACAATCCTACCTCAAGAAACAAGAAACATCTCAAATAAACAACCTAACCTTACACCTAAAGCAGTTAGAGAAATAAGAACAAGAAAACCCCAAAGTTAGTAGAAGGAAAGAAATCATAAAGATCAGAGCAGAAATAAATGAAAAAGAAATGAAGGAAACAATAGCAAATATCAATAAATCTAAAGGCTGGTTCTTTGAGAAGATAAACAAAATTGATAAACCACTAGCCAGACTCATCAAAAAAAGGAGAAGACTCAAATCAACAGAATTAGAAATGAAAAAGAAGTAACAACTGACAATGCAGAAATACAAAGGATCATGAGGGATTACTACTACAAGCAACTATACGCCAATAAAATGGACAACCTGGAAGAAATGGACAAATCCTTAGAAAAGCACAACCTTCCGAGACTGAACCAGGGAGAAATAGAAAATATAAACAGGGCTTCCCTGGTGGCGCAGTGGTTGAGTGCCTGTCAATGCAGGGGACACGGGTTCGAGCCCTGGTCTGGGACGATCCCACATGCCGCAGAGCGACTGGGCCCGTGAGCCACAACTACTGAGCCTGCGCGTCTGGAGCCTGTGCTCCGCAACAGGAGAGACCGCAATAGTGAGAGGCCCGCGCACCGCGATGAAGAGAGGCCCCCACTTGCCACAACTAGAGAAAGCCCTCACACAGAAACTAAGACCCAACACAGCCATAAAATTAATTAATTAATTAATTTTTAAAAAAAAGAAAGGAAAATATAAACAGAACAATCACAAAAATTGAAACTGTGATTAAAAATCTTCCAACAAACAAAAGCCCAGGACAAGATGGATTCACAGGCAAATTCTCTCAAACATTTAGAGAAGAGCTGACACCTATCCTTCACAAACTCTTCCAAAATATAGCAGAGGGAGGAATACTCCCAAACTCATTCTACAAGGCCACTATCACCCTGATACCAAAACCAAAGATGTCACAAAAAAAGAAAACTACAGGTCAATATCACTGATGAACATAGATGCAAAAATCCTCCACAAAATACTAGCAAGCAGAATCCAACAGCACATTAAAAGGATCATACGCCATGATCAAGTGGGATTTATCCCAGGGATGCAAGGATTCTTCAATATATGCAAATCAATCAATGTGATACACCATATTAACAAACTGAAGGATAAAAACCATATGATCATCTCAATAGATGCAGAAAAAGCTTTTGACAGAATTCAACACTCATTGATGATAAAAACTCTCCAGAAAGTAGGCATAGAGGGAACTTACCTCAACATAATAAAGGCCATATATGACAAACCCACAGCCAACATCGTTCTCAGTGGTGAAAAACTGAAACCATTTCCTCTAAGACCAGGAACAAGACAAGGTTGACCACTCTCATCACTGTTATTCAACATAGTTTTGGAAGTTTTAGCCACAGCAATCAGAGGTGAAAAAGAAATAAAAGGAATCCAAATCAGAAAAGAAGAAGTAAAGCTGTCACTGTTTGCAGATAACACGATACTATACATAGATAACCCTAGAGATGCTACCAGAAAACTACTAGAGCTAATCAATGAATTTGGTAAAGTAGCAGGATACAAAATTAATGCCAGAAATCTCTGTGTATAGATTTCATTCCTATGCACTAATAATGAAAAATCTGAAAAAGAAATTAAGGAAACACTCCCATTTACCATTGCAACAAAAAGAATAAAATACCTTGGAATAAACCTACCTAAGGAGACAAAAGATCTGTATGCAGAACAGTATAAGACACTGATGAAAGAAATTAAAGATGATACAAACAGATGGAGAGATATACCATGTTCTTGGATTGGAAGTATCAACATTGTGAAAAGACTACACTACCCAAAGCAATCTACATATTCAATGCAGTCCCTATCAAACTACCAATGGCATTTTTCAAGGAACTAGAACAAAAAATGTCACAATTTGTATTCAAACACAAAAGACCCTGAATAGCCAAAGCAATCTTGAGAAAGAAAAATGGAGCTGGAGCAATCAGGCTCCCTGACTTCAGACAATACTACAAAGCTACAGTAATCAAGACAGTATGGTACTGGCACAAAAACAGAAATATAGATCAATGGAACAGGATAGAAAGCCCAGAGATAAACCCACACACACATGGTCACCTTATCTTTGATAAAGGAGGCAAGAATATACAAAGGAGAAAAGACAGCCTCTTCAATAAGTGGTGCTGGGAAAACTGGACTGCTACATGTAAAAGAATGAAATTAGAACACTTCCTAACACCATACACAGAAATAAACTCAAAATGGATTAAAGACTTAAATGTAAGACCAGACACTGTTAAACTCTCAGAGGAAAACATAGGAAGAATACTATTTGACATAAATCACAGCAAGATCCTTTGTGACCCACCTCCTAAAGAAATGGAAATAAAAACAAAAATAAAGGGACTTCCCTGGTGGCACAGTGGTTAAGAGTCCGCCTGCCAGTGCAGGGGACATGGGTTCGAGCCCTGGTCCGGGAAGATCCCACATGCCGCGGAGCAACTAAGCCCATGCACCACAACTACTGGGCCTGCGCTCTAGAGCCCGTGAGCCACAACTACTGAAGCTCATGTGCCTAGAGCCCGTGCTCCACAAGAGAAGCCACTGCAATGAGAAGCTGGCGTACCCCAACGAAGAGTAGCCCCCACTCACCGCAACTAGAGAAAGCCTGTGCGCAGCAACGAAGACCCAACACAGCCAAAAATAAATAAATAAATAAATTTATAAAAAAATAAATGGGACCTAATGAAACTTAAAAGCTTTTGCACAGCAAAGGAAACCACAAACAAGACGAAAAGACAGCCCTCAGAATGGGAGAAAATATTTGTAAACGAAGCAACTGACAAAGGATTAATCTCCAAAATATACAACCAGCTCATGCAGCTCAAAATGAAAACAACAAACAACCCAATCCAAAAATGGGCAGAAGACCTAAATCGACATTTCTCCAAAGAAGATATATAGATTGCCAACAAACACATGAAAGGATGCTCAACATCACTAATGTTAGAGAAATGCAAATCAAAACTACAATGAGGTATCACCTCACACCAGTCAGAATGGCCATCATCAAAAAATCTACAAACAATGCTGGAGAGGGTGTGGAGAAAAGGGAACCCTCTTGCACTGTTGGTGGGAATGTAAACTGATACAGCCACTATGGAGAACAGTATGGAGGCTCCTTAAAAAACTAAAAATAGAACTACCATAGGACCCAGCAATCCCACTACTGGGCATGTACCCTGAGAAAACCATAATTCAAAAAGAGTCATGTACCACAGTGTTCATTACAGCACTATTTACTATAGCCAGGACATGGAAGCAACCTAAGTGTCCATCGACAGATGAATGGATAAAGAAGATGTGGCACATATATACAATGGAATATTAGCCATAAAAAGAAACAAAATTGAGTTATTTGTAGTGAGGTGGATGGACCTAGAGTCTGTCATACAGAGTGAAGTAAGTCAGAAAGAGAAAAACAAATACCGTATGCTAACATGTATACACGGAATCAAAAAAAAAAAAAAAAGGTTCTGATGAACCTAGGGGCAGGACAGGAATAAAGACGCAGACGTAGAGAATGGACTTGAGGACACAGGGAAGGGGAAGGGTAAGCTGGGACGAAGTGAGAGAGTGGCATGGACATATATACACTATTAAATGTAAAATAGCTAGTGGGAAGCAGCTGCATAGCACAGGGAGATCAGCTCAGTGCTTTGTGACCACCTAGAGGGGTGGGATAGGGAGGGTGGGAGGGAGACGCAAGAGGGAGGGGATATAGGGATATATGTATACATATTGCTGATTCACTTTGTTATACAGCAGAAACTATCACAACATTGTAAAGCAATTATACTCCAGTAAAGATGTTAAAAAAAAAAAAAAGACTGG
This sequence comes from Balaenoptera musculus, assembly GCF_009873245.2. Taxonomy (NCBI): domain Eukaryota; kingdom Metazoa; phylum Chordata; class Mammalia; order Artiodactyla; family Balaenopteridae; genus Balaenoptera; species Balaenoptera musculus. The sequence continues at coordinate 94,139,163 of NC_045787.1, forward strand.
TGGCACCACATGCACACTCCAAGAAGCTATGAAAATGTTTATTGCTCATATCATGAGGCTTTCTGGGGTGAGCAGGACAGGCTCCCAGCAGGTCAGAAAACAGCTGGAGAGAGCAGGGAGTGTGACCTGCTTGGGGTCTTATGGTGCTCAGGGAGCGGGGCCGGGATGAGGGTTCCCCCACACAGGCAGGGGCTTGTGTGGTTTGAACATCCTGCCAGGGCCTAAGGAGGGAGCAACCGGGCTTCCTCATCAGTTTGCCCAGATGTGGGGCAGAAGGGAAGAGGGAGTGATGGGGGCTTGAAAGCTGTCAGCAGTCACATCGAAATGGAGTCAGACTCTTTATTACAGTAATTGAATGTCTTTTTGTGTCTTTTTGTTGTGTTCTTGTCTTGGGGACACAGTTATCCTCAGGTTGGCTTTTCTTTGTTCTCAGTATCTACTTTGTGCTTGTCTCTCTCCTTTGCCTTTGCTATAAATAGCCCTTTCTTTCTATCAGTAATTCAATTTGCAATTGTATCTAGTCTGTTTCTTTCCATTTCTTATTTACCTATTAATTAGGAGATGGTGTGCTTTTAGTCCTCAATTTCTTTCTTTGGTTTTGCCATGCCTTTTACATCTAATTTTGTTGTTTCATCAAGTTGTCTTTTAGCTCTTGTTCCACTGAATTTATTTTCGTGTTAAATTTTTTTAAATTTTTTTATTTATAAATTTAGGTTTTTTCTTTTCTTTTCTTTTCTTTTTTTAAACTTTGGATTTATTTATTTATTTATTTATTTATTTATTTATGGCTGTGTTGGGTCTTCGTTTCTGTGTGAGGGCTTTCTCTAGTTGTGGCAAGTGGGGGCCACTCTTCATCACGGTGCGCGGGCCTCTCATTATCGCGGCCTCTCTTGTTGTGGAGCACAGGCTCCAGACGCGCAGGCTCAGTAATTGTGGCTCATGGGCCTAGTTGCTCCACGGCATGTGGGATCTTCCCAGACTAGGGCTCGAACCCGTGTCCCCTGCATTGACCGGCAGATTCTCAACCACTGCGCCACCAGGGAAGCCCCTCGTCTTAAATTTTATCTTGAGCAATCACGTGGCATTTTCTTCTGTCTCTTAGGCTATGTTTTATTCCAGGTTGAACTTTTCATCTGTTTCTTGTATGCTGAATACTTCTCTTTTTCTGTAGGATGATTGCATAGTTGTTATACCCTTTCTTCTCATCCTATTTATGTTTAGCGTGGACAGTTCTGCCCAGACCTCTGTTGTCTCTGATGTTGTGCCTAATCACCTTACTTCCTTTGCCTATTTGCGTGAGATCTGTTTTTCTATCCCGGTAGCTCAGAATTGCATTCTATCTACTTTTCTTCTCCTCCTCCTCCTCCCCCTCCTCCCCCTTCTCTCCTTCCTCCTCCCCCTCCCTCTCCCCCTCCTCCTTCTTCCTACAAAAGCTTAAGTGAGGGAAGCTGGGACTGAGCTCTTGTTGGTGGATTTAATTTTCGCTGTCTCAAGTCTGAGGTTCACTTAACTGTTCTGTATAAGGATTCACTCCACTTGGTAGGGGCATGCCCAGTCCCTGAAGGGGGACAAACCTTCACTAACTGTGGCACCACAGAGCCTCTGATTCCTCCTGGGTCAGCCCTGGTTGTTCACACCCCTATTTCAGTCTTTCATTTCCACATAGTATGGGGGGAAGGATTGGGGTGCCAATGGGTTTCAGCCAGTGTTAACAATGAGGTGGGGAGCTCGGGGTGGAAGAAAGGCTATTTTCACTGCAGCTCTGATGTAACCTTTTCCACTGGCTTTTTTCCTCAGGATAGCTTTTCTTATTTTCTCTTCAGATTTCCAGCTCCACATTCATCATTTGGGATATTAGATATAGTTTTGTTTTTTTTCCGCCTTGTTCTACTTTTCTCCTCCCCCAGGGGCACCAAAAGATTGACTCCTGGAGGTTCCTCCACCCTCCGTGGCATCCTGCACCTGCCTTCACAGACATACATTCTCCAAGGATGTCCCGTGACTCCCCTTGGGCTGACTATTTACCCCCCTCCACTTCTGCTCCTCTTTAAGGTGCGGGGTAGGAGAATTCTCCTGGCTTTGTGGATGCCTTCTTTTCCTAGTACTGTTTCAGCAGTGCGGGGCTCACCTTTAAGATACAGCTTAGCCAAAGCAGACATTCTTTTTTTCTTGGCAGATGCTTTTTCAAGTGTGTTGTTAAGCTATGCTTCTTCCTTTGTTTGCTGTCAACAGGTAGTTTTCTTTTCTTCCAGTTGCCTATTTGTGGTGTTTACTGTTTTTATTTCCTTTCCTAGTCATTGGGTAAAGGGGAATCTGCAATTGTGCCTCCGTGGACATGTCTATAAGGGAAGCACCATTTAATTCTTTTCAAACTGTGCTCCCCGGTGAAAATTAGTGAAGAAACCATTCAATGTTTCACACATCCTATGTGAAAATATCAGTCCTGTTAATGGCACAGGCCTCTGAGAGGTTGAGTGAAGGAAATTAGGTACAAATTAAAATGGAAGGGTGATAATTTGAGATGGTTTGCAACTTTAAGTTGGAGAATAGATTAGAACGGAGATCTGTTCATATATCACAAAGTATATTTTTGTTACATTTTAATAAAAGTTTCCCTCCCATTCCCTTCCCCACCCTCCATTCAGTTAAGGGTGGGTGAACATAAATACTGTTTGTATGGACAAATGTGGCCTGCACCCTTGATATCATTCCTTCTTTTCTTTTTTTCTAAGCTTCTTGCTTCCTTTCCACATCACAGCCTGGTATGCAAATACTCAGAGAAGACTTTATGTTTATGCTTTCTTGATTCCTAATGTATCTCACATTAAACAGGAACATTCACATAACCAACTCATAAATTAGAATATGTGATTTTAAAACTTCATTCCCCTGAGAATCTGGGGAGAAAATGTGGAACAATTACACGTTTACCACGTAGAAGGCTGTTCTTCAGTTACACCCCAACTGATTCACTCACACTTATGAGGTAAGTGCTGACAACAGAGCCAAAAACGGGGCTAGAAAGTGTGACTGATGCTGGTGTGGAGACGGGGAGGTGGAGGGAAGGAGGAAAACTGGGCCAATGGCTTCTGCAAGCGAGCATGACAAAGCAGCTGAATGTAACTTTTGTATTTGCCAGTCGTCTGGGTATAGGCCATGAGTGGCAGGCAGCTCCAGTCCTCTGCCCTGATGTGACTCTCAACTACCTTTGATAGCTCACCTGAGAAACTCAGGGTGAGTTGTAGGACTGCAGACTTTCATAGCGTTAGGGTCCTGGGCCAGATAGTTAGCTAACTCATTGCCAGAATAATCTGGGTATGTAATAAAATCCTTTACACCTGCCCCCCCCGCCCCCACAATTTGACAGTATATATCAAGAGCTTACTTAAAAGGTCATTTCAGCTGGACTAGATTCCTGGGGCTCAGATACCATTCTGATGGCTGAGTAGGTGTTACCTTTCCTCCAAAGATAATCATTTACATTTGTGGCTGGAATGTTGAGGAATGGATTTGGGTTGGGTTCCTTGATGTACCCGGGGTTTTCTTAAGCGTTGGAGGAGACTTCTGGAAAAAGTAGGCCCAGACTTTGGCTCTACTTCATTGAGTGTTACAAATATAAATCATGCCTAGTAGGGAGAAGGCGGTTGCAGACTGAGGCCACATTGCTGGATACTGCCATAGGACCCTTGGGAAGGAACCTATCAAAAAGGAGGGGCTCCAGGGACTTCCCTGGCGGTCCAGTGGTTAAGACTTCGCCTTCCAATGCAGGGGTTGCGGGTTCGATCCCTGGTTGGGGAGGTAAGATCCCACATACCTCGCGGCCAAAAAACCAAAACATAAAACAGAAACAATATTGTAAGGAATTCAATAAAGACTTTAAAAGTGGTCCATATCAAAAACAAACAAACAAACAAAAAACACAAAAAGGAGGTGCTCCAAATGGGACAAAGTTCACACCTAGTTCTAAAGACAGAGGGGAGGGTGGTCACCAACTTCACTCCAACCTGTGTTCTGACAGACTTTGGTAAAACAACTAGGCACACGTGAATTGAAAAAGCTGCATCGATTAAGAGCTGAAGCACTCAGGGCACAAGCAATTCTTGTGCTGAGATTCCACTTGAGGAGTAAAACTGTCTTCAGGCTATGTACCTCCTCAGATATGCTCACCCCACTGCATCCCAGGCTTCAGCCCGTTGCTTGACTTTCCCAGTAAAGTGACCCCTGGGAATGCTGAATTATTCCCGTGGTCTTAGATCTCCTGTCACTTGCTGCCAGCCTTGGTGGGGCAGGGATTGGGGAGGAGACATCTGAGATGGGTGTTGGCAGGGATTGAGCCGAGGGCTCTTTTCTACAGCTCCAGACTCAGTTCCTACTGTACCCGACTCATGGAAGCTCTGGATTTTCCAGTGGGTGCCTAGAGGTGCCAGGTGACATACCCCAGGAGTTCAGGGGAGGTGTGAACCATAGGACAAATTTGGACCAAAAAAAGACAGCAGATTGAAAAGAGTTTGCAGACAAAATTTTTCCCCCTCCTGCTATCTCTTTGCTGTTGCAAGATACAGCAACTTGAAATAGTTTCTCTGAGAAATAAGCTGGGTTTTGAAGCTGTAACAATTTGGATAACATGCCACCGTTTATTTGCTTTCCTCCTCCCTTCATTCCTCCTTTCCTTCCCTTTGCCCTCACTCCTACTTCCCTACAATTACAGCCCCCAATGAAACACCAGCATGCAACTCAGGTTGTTTTCTAGAGAACCCAGGCTAACACAGAATATTAAAAAAAGGTGAATTTGGCAGAAGTTTGCAATAAAGGCAAGGGTATGGAAGAAACTTCAGGGCACTGAGCATGTTTAGTAGCCCTAATAGATCAGGGGCAACAGATCTGGGCTCTGGATCTATCATAAAGATGGGTTGACAAGTTGGGGGTTAGGCATAAAGTGTGGTTATGGAATTATGCCTCCAGGAGGTACATTTCCTGCTCTCCAGCAGGTGGCAACAGGAAGACAACTACAAGGACTTGTAGCTTTGGATAGGTATGCCTATACTCCAGAGACTACAGAAATATTTGGGGTAATAGTCTCATTTAGGGGTTGAAATTATTCACTGCATCAAGCCTTTATAGGAAAAAGTAGTAATAAGAAGTGATCACCCCAGGGCTTCCCTGGTGGCGCAGTGGTTGAGAATCCGCCTGCCAATGCAGGGGACATGGGTTCGAGCCCTGGTCTGGGAAGATCCCACATGCTGTGGAGCAACGAAGCCTGTGTGCCACAGCTACTGAACCTGCACTCTGGAGCCCGTGAGCCACAACTATTGAGCCCGCGTGCTTCAACTACTGAGGCCCGCATGCCTAGAGCTCGTGCTCCACAACGAAAGAAGCCACTGCAATGAGAAGCCCGTGCACCGCAACAAAGAGTAGCCCCCGCTCGCCGCAACTAGAGAAAGCCCGTGCGCAGCAACGAAGACTGCAACACAGCCAAAAATAAATAAATAAATAAATAAATTTATTAAAAAAAAAAAAAGTGATCATCCCATCAGTGAAAATGAAGAGAAATATAGTGAGAGGCCCTCTGTGTCCACTGGACACCGTTTTGCTAAAATCTTGGAAGTCTGTGCTTTGCTTTATAAGGGAAGGTAGAGAGATTCTTGCACATACACATCAGGCTGTTTAATTCTCACCACAGCCCAGGGGAGCAGACATTATTCTCACCTCCATTTTGCAGATCAGGAAGAGGAAACTTGGTGAGGTAGAGTGCTTTGTTCCAGGTTACACAGATTCAGGGCTCAAACCACCCTGAGGTTCTTTGGCTCAAAATCCCACCTATAGTTTTGAAGGGAACTGAAGAGGAGGTAAACTTCACCTCCTCCTCCTAGAGATTCAAAATAGTTTTACCTGGTTAGTGGCTCTACTTCAGGCAATGAATCAAGACAAAAGGGAAATGATTCAAAAGTTGAGCGAACTGGGACTCTATTAATGTGCCAGGTAAGGTAATCTGTGTTTGTATCAGACACCTATAATTTATGTAGATCCACGTACATTTTTTTCAGATGCTGCACAAATTGGGAACTGTGTGGAGTGTTGTGGAACCATATGTATTTGTATGTGTTCAATACACTGTATAATTGACTCAATTATCCATGTGGGGATTATTCACTTTTTAATTTGCAATCTGGCTTCTCCTTTCAGTTAGGATGTTTCAGGGCTGCTCTAGGAATGCCAACTAATGTAAATAATAATTCAAGTAAAACATAATTGGGTACGAAAATTAAATCCAATCTTTTCTCAGCTCCTGAAGATTCTACAGCTGAAATGTAACTCTAATTCATCCACTATCTTTTCATTCTCCAATGCCATTTTACTACCAAGGATTTTATTGCTTTCCATAGATGATTGCAGTAGCTCCCTATCTGGCTTTCCTGCTTACCTCTTTCCCATCCAATAATCATTCTGCTTACGGTAATCTTCAACAAACAAACAAACAGAGTTCTCACAAACATTTCTTTGCTTGAAAACATTTAATGGCTCCCCATTTCTCACCAGACTAAATGTACATGCCACAACCTATCATTCAAGGCTTCTTCATGCCACCTGTCCCAGGAAGTTTTCCTGATCCAACCTCGGATGCCTTATCACTGTTCCCAGCTCTGAATCCCCTTAATGCACTACATGTTTTTCTCTAAGTGAGACAAAGGTATTCCTGAACCCGCGTTGTCTCTCTATTCTCCTGAGACGTCCTTAATCGCATTCTCTGCGGCGATTCATCTCCGCTATTCTGCAGTACCTAGCTCAGTGCCCGACCACAAAGAAAGGCGCAACGAACACTTGCCCATTTACCTGCTGGCAAACCTCAAGGGCAGGAATTTTGGTCTTTTTGTATCCCGAGTGTCTAGCACAGTGCCTGGCACACAGTAGGTGCTCAGAGAACACTACTGAACGAATAAAAGTACAAAGAGCCCAGGCTCCGCGTGGGGCACTGCAGAGCTCCAGGGATGTAGATACTGGAAGGGCTGGTGGCGCAGGGTACAGGGTGGAGCTGGCCCTGGGCTCCTTCGGGGAGCGCGTTCCACCGCCTGCCCATCTGCAGCGCAGGCCAGACACCGCGGGCAGTGCTTAAACTTTTTCTTCCAAAAAAAAAGTATGTGTATATGCACGCAAGCGTAAAAGTATATGTTTATACACACACACTACCTACATAATACATAAAAATAGCCACACCATATCCAGGTATGCGTATATATATAAAGTAGGCAAATATGTACATATAAATAAATCAATATATGTACAGCCTTAACTCGGAACGGCGGGAGTGGCGGGGAAGACGACGGCGACGCCCCTTCGCCCCTCCAGGACCGCAGGACCGGAGCGGCGCGCCCCCTGCGCGGCTTGAGCCTTCCGGCTTGCCGTCCGCCGCTGCCGCCGCCATTGGTTGAACTCCAGGCAGCTGATCCTGGCGGCGGGGCTAGGGAGCTTCGAGGATGGCGGCGTCTGCAGCGATGATTCTGCGGGAGAGCCCCAGGTAGCCCCGGCTGAGCACGGGGGCAGCGCGGGCAGGGCAGGCGTAAGGGTGCTGCTGCTGTCTGTCGCCGAGGCGCGGGTGGGGGGCCGGGGCGGAGGGGCAGGTGCGGGGCCGCGGGTGTCCGGAGGGGCGGGCGCGGGGCTGGCAGAGTCGCGGTGCGGGCCCCGCGGGAGCGCGCGAGACTGCGGGTGCGTCCACCTGCACGGTAGTTCACCTGCGTGGGCTTACAGTGGGCCTGGGCAGCTGAGGTCAGTACGACAGTGTGTGGTCAGTGTCACCGTTCCCCGAGGCTGTATCGCAGGTACCCAGGCCATCCTGGAGTAACACTGAAATCACGTGGAAAGGTATTCCGTTTCCGTTTTCAGTTCTCTTTCAGACCTCCTGATTATGAGAAAGTCTCCCATTGGTCCCGGATGGTCTTGAATACCTAACACGCGTTAATATACCTTTTCAATCAAGATAGACTAGGCCTCAGGCCAGGAGTTTTTGGCTTGTAACAGTATCTAGACAGAATTTAGTAACATTGCTTTTGTTTTCATTTGATTTCTTTTGAGTTCATTTGTTTATTTAGTTCATTTCTATTTATGGTAGGTAAGTAAGGTCGGCTGTCTATGGTGGTGATGTAAAGTTATGTTTTAAAATAAAATTATTTAAGTAAAAATGACTCCATTTAATGAAAAATAATAGTGCAGGTGGTGTGTGGATGCAGAAAAGTGCGGAAGTATACAGGCAAATAATTGAGGCTGGAGAATAACTCTGTGTCTAGATTGGACAGGAGTCTTTTTGAAGAAGAGAGTTGTCATTTTGAAGTTTTAACTTTTTTGATTACTTGAGTTCTGACAGCCAGTTCCTTTTCTCACACCAGTGTCCTGGGTAACACATCACATCAGTAAACCATATTCAACGTGGTGCAGTAGAATTGTTCTTATCACATAATTTAAGTTGATTATTACAATTGAAACAGGGTTTTAAAACAGCTGTGTACTTAGTGACCCCAAATGATATTGTATGTAGTTTTTTTTTTTTTTATTATTCCATTACCTGCCATGCAGCAGTCTTTTCTTTATATTTTTGGTGTAATTGCCAATTCCCTCCTCCCAGTCTTCTCCAAGTTCTGTTTTGAGTTTAGTGGATATATAAACTTTCGCTCCTAAATTAATACCATTCCCCACAGAGTGCAAGCTTCTAGTAGTTTGCCTTGCCCAGAAGAAAGAGAAAATTTGCCAAATGGACCTTTTCAACAGAAGTACTTTTGGGGGTATCTTTTGGAAACGTCCTGCCTTTGCTGGCCATCATCAGTTTTTCTTTATTTTACTCAGACTTACCTTGCAGCAAGCAGAGTTGTCGAAATGAAAACTTACAGACAGCTGTACTTACGGTAACTACAGTACCACGTGGGGAAAACTCATTTTAAAACTTTGTTTTATGAATTTATTTAGCATGAAAAAAGCAGTGTCGCTGATAAATGAAATAGATATAGGAAGATTTCCACGATTGCTCACCCGAATTCTTCAAAAACTTCACCTGAAGGTTTGTATGTTTGCACTTCTATAGATTATAATATATTCTCGTGATTCCACTGCAACTCTAGGTTTCTACTTGAAGTACTTTTTGCGAGGTATTGTTCTCCAGCATGTCCTCAGGAACACCGGGTCTCTAGAAAATATGATAATATCCCACGGTCAAAAGTTTGGGAACTTCTGTCTTCATTCAAATTAATTTTTTTAAATCATGGAACTTTTCAGAGTATATTTTATGGTAGTGTTAATAGTAAATATTTAAGCGTGACTGTTGTGTGCAAAATTTTCCAAATGTGTTTGACCAGGGAACTGTTTTATCATGGTATTTATTTTGGGACCAAGGCTCTGTGGAACACGCTTTGGGAAAATTCTGATATCATGATTTCATTCTTTGTCTTAAAAATAACTCTGTAGTTTTGCTATCAACCAGTATGTAATTTTTCATTTAATCTTTCTCTTCCACTTTTATTTCAAGGGTGTGGTTATCTTGGATATATTGATGCTTAGTAATTCATTACTTGGTTAACTTACTAACATAACTTAGTTAACTTCTTTATCAGGTTAATAAAATTTAATTCCATTCAACGTGTGTTTAAGGAGTGCCCACTAACTGCTCTGCCTGGTGCAAAGTATCACCATTAAATGAGAACCCAGACTCTTACCTCTTCTTTTTCCTGGCCAGAGGCCAGTCCCAAAGCCCTGCCCTTTCTCCCCCTGAAGTATCTCTCAAATCCAAGTTCTCTTTGTAATCCTAGTTCAGACCCTTATTATTTCTCCCTTGGACTACAACAGTTACCTTCAATCTGGTACCACTGTCTGTAGTCTTCTACCTTCTTATCACTTCTTCATGGTGCTGTTCCATTTATCTTTCCAAATATTTTTTTCCTAAAAAAAAAAAAAAGTTGATCATATCTTTACAGTATTCAAAGCCATCAATGACTTTCCATTGCTCATGGGAAAAAGTTCATATTCCTTAACATTGTATTGTAATGACGTTACAATATAGGTACCGTCTGTGTTTTCCCCACTTTGCAAGTGTTTCAGTTACCCTGGGCTATGCTGTTTTACTGGAACGTACTGTGAACTTTTTTGACTTGGTGTCTGTGTAATATACTCTTTCCCTTACCTGAAATATCTTCCCTTCTTTAGTGAATAAACTATTCATCTTTCAAGGATTTGACAGCCCTACTCTCAGCAGCTCGTCCTCTCTTCTTTGCTTCTAAAACACTTGGTTCATCCTCACCTCACTTTAGTACTACCTCATAAGTATTTGTTTCATGATTACAGGGTCTTTCTCTGACCTTGAATACTCTAAGTATCATGTCTTACTCATCTTTATATTTCCCACACTTGATACACTGATACTTATGTTGTTGGCACTCAATAGCTATTCTTGGATTTCATTCTTTTCCTTGCCATGGGAAACACAAAATGAATATAGGTTCTCTGAATTCCTGCCCATAAGGAATTTGTGATGTAGAAGGAGAAACAGGAGGAACAACCACAGTAACAATGGCAGCTACATTCTGTGGTGTTTGCTATGCACAGTTCCATTGCTCCCTCTGTGACCGGTGCTGTTCTGATGGCTTTGTGGTGTTAACTCATCTGATCCTCCCAGCACCCTTAGGAAGTAAGTTCTGTTGTCATCCTTATTTTATCCATGAAGAAACTGAGATAGAGACCAGTTAAGTAATTTGCCCAAGGTCACACAGCTAGCTAGTAAGGCGGTCTGGCTCCAGAATCCATCCCTCTGACCCATTACAGTAAGCCTCAGGAAAGAGTGTGAAACGGTATATAAATCAGTCCAAAAGTGAATGATGCAGGCAGTTGATACAGAGTTTCTTTGATTGTCTGAGTAGGTGGCTGCCTTCTTTTTTGTTTTTATTTTATTTGTTTTACTGTATTTTTCAATTGAAGTATAATTGATTTACAGTGTTGTGGGTGGCTGCCTTCTTAAACACATACAAAGTGATATGGGACACAAAACACTTATATACCTCTTTTGTTCTTCGTACTGAGGGAGGATGGAACATCTGCAGGAAACTCGTGACCCTCTGGAGTTTGTCTTTGACCCTCTGGAATTGAGAAAACATTAATATCTATCTTAGAGTAACTGAATGGCCAAAGCATTCCACAGAGGTGTTTGAATGCTGTGCCTTCAGAGGTGGGGAGTGGAGGTGAGAAGGTGTGGTTGTTGAGAGCTGAAGCAGCTGAGGACAGAAACATCTGTATTTGATTACTTGCCTGCAGAAAGTCAGGAGAGAAAGTCAGGAAAGGGGCAACCCATCCCCACTCCCCCAACCCGCCTGGACAGTTTTAGGGAATGTTCTTCCAGAGGGACTCCAGTTGTGGTAAGGGCTCTTATCAAAGAGTTTGCAGTGACATCTCAGATCTGCCAGCTTTCTTTTATGTACTCTTGGTCTGTCAAGTTGCCCTTTGCCTTGGGACAAGCAGAGTCCTGAGAGCGGTGAAACCGCATGCAGGTAAGTTGGTGAAGAGGTTTAGGGATTTGGTTACTATTCTTAATGCTATCAGCTTGACACTTTGATTTTACCAAGTTTAATCTTGGTAAAATGGGATTGTGGGCAGAGGATATCTGTTTTTGTCCAGACTGGTTCCTTGGAATCTCTAGTAGAAATAAACATGGGGAAAGTAAGCTTAGGTATAGAATATGGGCACGCCTAAGTATGGGTCTGGGAGTCTTCTTTGAACTGGCCCTACTCCTGAGCAATCGTAGCATATAGGAATACTTGGGAATTTTGGGTGGTTTGTTACCAATGTGTGTAGGGTGCTGGTGGCATTTAATGCCCAGGAACTTTATTTATTTTTTTAACTTTTTATATTATATTGGAGTATAGTTGATTAACAATGTTGTGTTAGTTTCAGGTGTACAGCAGAGTGATTCAGTTATACACATACATGGATCTATTATTTTTCAAATTCTTTTCCCATTTAGGTTGTTACATAATATTGAGCAGAGTTCCCTGTGCTATGCAGTAGGTCCTTGTTGGTTATCCATTTTAAATATAGGAGTGTGTACATGTCAATCCCAAACTCCCTAACTATCCCTCCCCCCCACCCTTCCCCCCTGGTAACCATAAGTTCGTTTTCTAAGTCTGTGAGTCTGTTTCTGTTTTGTAAATAAGTTCATTTATATCTTTTTTTTTAGATTCCGCATATAAGCGATATCATTTGATACTTGTCTTTCTCTGTCTGACATACTTCACTCAGTTTGACAATCTCTAGGTCCATCCATGTTGCTGCAAATGGCATTATTTCATTCTTTTTAATGGCTGAGTAATATTCCATTGTATATGTGTACCTTTAAATGTCTTGCAGTGAGTAGGACAGTCCTGTACAAAGAATTGTCTCATCCTGCATGCTAATAGAGTCTGCATTGGGAAACACTGAAGGAACTCATAGTAACTTCCTTATCTGTGAACTTAAAAACAAACATTTGTGGCCTCTAAGTTTTTTAAAATAGCTGTCACAACTCATGCAATTAAAAAAAACCCCTCATATACCTTGCTCCAGAGACTCTTAGGCCCTCCCACAAAGCCTATCGATGTTACTATGTTATATGTCTAGTTCTGCGAGATGAGGTGTCTGGATTTCTGGCCATGGCCGACTAGCAACAGCAAACTGGGGGGTGAAGGCGCTCCTGTGATGGGGCATGTGGGCAGTTTCAAGAATCGACTGCTGGGTATAGATTGAAATGGAAGAATTATGAAAATCAGACACAAAGAAGTACAAAAGCAAAGAAATCTGAGGGTTTTTTCTGAAGTGAAAAATCATCAGTGTATCTTAGCAGTTCTTTAGGAAACCAACTGCAGCACGGAACTTGGATGCTCGTAATTATGATCTGACTTATTGCAAGAATCTAGTGTAATCCAATATACTTTGTTTACAGAAGTCTAGAATGGGTGCCGTACATTTCAGAAAGATTGCCTTTAAAAGTTTAAAATAAAAGTTCTTTTATTTGATATATTGACTTGTGGGTACCACCATATTTCCTCATTATGACCGCTAGAGAAGTCTCATTATATTAATATAAAGGACAGTCACAGTTGTAAACCCCAGCCTACAGAAATGCCTGAGGATTTTGTTGTTGCTGTTGTTACAACGTATGGAGGGTGCTGCCGGCATTTCACGCCCCGGGACTTTAAATGTCCTAGCGATGTGCAGCACAGTCCTGTTCAAAGAAGAATTGGCCTCATCTATGTGGACAGAAAAAGAAAAGAGTAGCTTACCTCTGAAAATGCATTTATTTTGTACTTAATATAAGCTGGAGGGCTTCTTACAACTTAGTTTATTAGGTTAAAATGATATGTATACATTTTAAATTATGGCATATGCAGACTACTAGTACCATGTGTTCTTCCATTGTGGTGTTGGTGTGTGTGTATGCCTGTGTATGTGAGTCAGCTTGGATTCCGGACCACAGGCCTCTCTTGTCTCTAAAGCCGTGCTTTGAGTTTTTAAAACCTAATTGCCTTCATAATTATTTAGATAGTATACTGTCTTCATAGAATAGAAGATCAGTATAACCTTCTGAGCAATGTGACCTGATTTCAACTGTATGTGGAATTAAGATGAGTTCACTCCTCATGCATGTTAAGAAAATAAATTCTTCAAAAAAAGAAAAAGTTGGAAGGATGGATTTTTTGATTTGTTCTTTTTTGTGCCCTTAAAGTTCAAAATAGAGTGCGTAAGTGAAGTGTTTCAGTAACATTTTAAATTTCACAAATAGTTTATGAGGAAGTTTTTGTTTTAAGACATTTAAACAACATGGACGAACTGAAATGCCCCCCTTGGCTAACTCTTCCCCCTTCCTCCATCTTAATTCTCTCCTGTGTGAGTTATCTATTGCTGAATTGCAAATTTCCCCCAAAGTTAGCAGATTAAACCAACAGTAAACATTTATTATCTCTCAGGCTTCCTGTAAGTCAGGAATTTAGCAGTGGCTTGGCTGGGTGGTCCTGGCTTGGGGTTCTCATGAAATTGCTCTCAGATGTTGGGTGGGGCAGCTGGTACCTGAAGTTTTGACTGGGGTAGAGGATTTCCTTCTAACGTGGCTAGATGGTGCCACCAGTTAGTTCCTTGTCACATGGGCCTTTCCTCCTGACACGGAAGTTGTCTTCTTCCAGAATGAGCGGTCCAAGAGAGGGGGGTGCTGTCCTTTTTATGACCTAGGCTTGGATATCACATACCTTCACTTTTACTATATTCTACTGGTTAGAAGTAAGTCAGTAAGTCTGGCTCATATTCAGGGGAGAGGAAATTAGGCTCCATCTTTTGAACAGAGGAGTGTTAAAAGAATTTGCAGATATGATAAAACCACCACATCTCCCAGAAGTAATCTTTGTTGTCGATTTGGTTTTCATCTTTCCAGGTCTTTTTTTCAAGTATTAATAAATACAGATGTGCAAACATATGTGCACGCCTATATAAATAGAAATTTTTGGTTTTTATATACATGTGTTCATAAGTGGCATTATACTGTTTACCTTTTTCACTTATCACTTGTATCAGAGATCTTTCCATGTCAAGCCATACAGCAGTTATTCTTTTTAAATACTGTTTTTCCTTTCTGCCTGTGTATATATGTTTATGGCATATGCTTTTTAAATATATAGAAAAAATAACATCCATTTTCCATTTAAAATTTAAGTTTCTTGGACACTTGCTCTCTAATTTTATAAACGTGGGCCTTAAATTTCTCCCATTGAGAGGGTAAAAACGAATATATCTCCTTTACTTTCTCTTCAACACCCAGATATGTGTGGGTTACTTTTGGTACCTAGGAAGAAGTTAACCTGCTGCTGTCTGGAAGCAAATAGAGTGACTTACATTTAATATTGATCTACCCAGGGTCGTTGTTGGAGCGAGATATTGACTATGGATTTGGAACTTTGTTTTATGGCTGTATTTTATTCTCCATTTGTTGTTCTGCTCACATATTTTAAGCACCACCTTATTTTAAGGGTGCATGTTTCATGTACCAGTGGATGGGGGGAGATACATGTTCCCTTGTCCCCCTTTACTCCAAACCACTTTATTAATATGATGCCCTTGAAGATCTTGAGAATATCCCTTTTCTTGCTCTTTTTTAAAAAGTCTCGGGACTTCCCTGGCGGTCCAGTGGTTAAGAGTCTGCCTTCCAATGCAGGGGAAACGGGTTCGATCCCTGGTCGGGGAGCTAAGATCCCACATGCCTCGTGGCCAAAAAACCAAAACATAAAGCAGAAGCAGTATTGTAACAAATTCAGTAAAGACTTGAAAAATGGTCCACAGCAAAAAAAAAAAAATCTTAAAAAAAAAAAGTCTCACTTTCTTGTACATATTGGGGACACTGAAGTTTATTTTTCTACGTGCTCAATCACTATTTTTATTTTGTCAAAATACCTCGTTTGGTGTATATTTAAATGAATCAGATTGACAAACTTGGAAGTTAAATTGTACATATCCATTGAATTTAGTGCAACATGTGGTTCATTGATTGTACATGGGTAATACTGTTACTCTCTTCCTCATATTGATAAAGTCTGGTACTGTAGGTCATTATTTCAAGAAGGTGTATGGTAGTCACAGAAATTCTAGAACTTTAAAATCAAAACATTGCTCTTGAGGTAAGTGATTGGCATTTTGGCCAAATTGGGTTCATGCTTTTCTCAGTCATAAAACAGGTAGTAGATACTTGGAGTTCTGGTGACTAGCCTCCCCAAACCAAAAATATGCCAGCTTAGAGTTCTAATGCTGCTTCACTTGAGCAATTGTAAGGTTGTACCTCATCCTAAGCTGTTAAGGCATGGACTTCTGAAACTTCTCCATGTAGCTGTTGGGGAGAGGCAGCAACAGGGAAAGTTGTTTTTGGTATGTGTAGATAAAGTATTTTTATTTGAAAGCAGTTCTAATAGTGTATATTTTTCACACTTGAAAAACAGTCTTTAGATCAAGGAGATTGTTTTGGAAATGAAAGAAAGGAGACCAGCCAGAAGTTATACTCAGATGGCTAACTTCTTTCTTTCATATATTGCTTATAAAAGTAATGTGTGTAATGTGTAAGTTTTGGAAAATATTAAAATTATCAAAAAGACTTAATTTCTCACTTTATATATGCTCTTATAATAACCCATACTTTTGCAGAACTCATTGGAAAGGGAAGTTATTTGAACAATTATTTGTTTTTAATTTGTCTTTCTAACTAGAGGATAGTACTCCTGAGGACATAAACTGTCTATGTAGCACATAATAAGTAGTCAGCAAATATATATATGTGTGTGTGTATATATATATATTTATATAGAGATATATATATATTTTTTTGGACTTCTGCAGTATCAGTTGTGATTTCTCCTCTTTCATTTCTTATTTTGTTTATTTGGGTCTTCTCTCTTTTCTTCTTGGTGAGCCTGGCCAGAGGTTTGTCAATTTTGTTTACCCTTTCAAAGAACCAGCTCTTGGTTTTATTGATTTTTTTTCTATTGTTTTTTTAATCTTTATTTTATTTATTTCCTCTCTGACCTTTATTAGCTCCTTCCTTCTTCTGACTTCAGGTTTTGTTTGTTTTTCTTTTCTAATTCTTTTAGGTGGTGGGTTAGATTGTTTGAGATTTTTTTTGTTCCTTAAAGAAGGCCTGTATCACTGTAAATTTCCCTCTAAGAATTGCTTTTGCTGCATCCCATAACCCATTGACTTTTTTTTTTATTAATTAATTAATTAATTAATTTTTGGCTGTGTTGGGTCTTCGTTTCTGTGCGAGGGCTTTCTCTAGTTGCGGCAAGTGGGGGCCACTCTTCATCGCGGTGCACGGGCCTCTCACTATCGTGGCCTGTCTTGTTGCGGAGCACAGGCTCCGGACACGCAGGCTCAGTAGTTGTGGCTTATGGGCCTAGTTGCTCCACGGCATGTGGGATCTTCCCAGACCAGGGCTCGAACCCGTGTCCCCTGCATTAGCAGGCAGATTCTCAACCACTGCGCCACCAGGGAAGCCCAACCCATTGACTTTTAATAAAATAATCCTAAGGGTTAAACTAGTTGCCACCTCTCTATCTGATGGGAATCCTGGTGCTAGGTAATGGAGGATATAGATAAAGGTTCTCAAGGTTAACAGTTTTTATCTGTTTAATCCTTCCAGGGTAGGCTCCCTCTTATTAAATGCCTACAGGAGCTTAGAGTTAGGTAAGGTCATATACTGGCAGAGGTTTTGGGGTGAGTTGGGGGGAGGAAAGAGCTACCAAAGGAAAGAAGCCCCCAGGTATTTTCTATCTGAAAATGCTGTTCTCTTAAATGGAGATTTTGCTTTGGGCTCTTAGAAGAGTTGCTGGGACCCATTATAATTGGATAGTATTATTACAGAGAAGGTGTTCCCCCCCCCCCATGTTTTTTAATTTTCTTTCTTAATTTTTATTTTATACTGGAATATAGTTGATTATAATGTTGTGAGTAAAGATGGAAATTACTATTAATTATTGTTAACATTTTGGGGTTTTACCTTGTAGTGTTGTTTTTTCTAAATGTCCTTTTTTTTTTAATAAATTTATTTATTTTATTTATTTTTATTTTTGGCTGCACTGGGTCGTCATTGCTGCTCGCGGGCTTTCTCTAGTTGCAGCGAGTGGGGGCTACTCTTCGTTGTGGTGCACGGGCTTCTCATTGCGGTGGCTTCTCTTGTTGCGGAGCATGGGCTCTAGGCACGCGGGTGTCCGTAGTTGTGGCACGCGGGCTCAGTAGTTGTGGCTCGCAGGCTCCAGAGCGCAGGCTCAGCAGCTGTGGTGCACAGGCTTAGTTGCTCCGCGGCATGTGGGATCTTCCCGGACCAGGGCTCGAACCCACGTCCACTGCATTGGCAGGCAGGCTCTCAGTCACTGTGCTACCAGGGAAGTCCTAAATGTCCATTTTTTAAAAAATATTTTTTTATACAGCAGGTTCTTTTTAGTTATCCATTTTATACATATTAGTGTATATGTTAAATGTCCATCGTTTATGTTATTTACCATTATTTTCCACCTCCTATAAATCATAGAATTGAAAATACTGGGGCTTTTTTAATGAAATTTATTTGGCAAGAGCCAGATAATGAACTGTACTATGATTTTAAGATATTGAAATTTACAGACACATCAGTTTCTTTCAAGGATGGATTTACTTTCTTTCTTTCGAGTTCTCATTGTCGTATGAATAAATGAATCTTCTGTTGAGTATCTGAGTTTTGAATACCTGAGTGTATGCTAATAGATTGCTTTCTGTGTTGTAGGCTGAGAATAGTTTCAGTGAAGAAGAGGAAGAAAAACTTCAAGCTGCATTTTCTCTGGAGAGACAAGATCTTCACCTAGTTCTTGAAACAATATCTTTTATTTTAGAACAGGTATTTTTATTGTCCCAAACTTCCTAACCATGGTTTGTTTACTACAAGTTTGCATTGCTGTGATATCTATAACATTTTATCTTATTTTTCTCAAGTATACAGATGGAAGCTGTGAATATGTTTTATCAAAAAATTTTGATGTAGTAAAAATATTTTGAATGTGTGATTTTTTTCGATGGTATTGCGTTCTGCTAAAACAGTCTTAGTGTTGAGCAGCCTGAGTAAAGTATTTGACAGTATGAATCAAGACTTCGTTGACTTGAGACAGTTAAAAAAGATTCAAATTTATTGTTACTTGGTATAATAATTTGGAAAAATGATTTGGAAAAATGAACACATTTTATTTAAGAAATTTAATAAATGATTTTGGAGGATTTATTTGACTAGGTTGATGAATAAAATATTTAGATAAGAAATATTTGTCAAAGGACCTTTTGTCATACTATTTCTTCGTACTGAGCTGTTCTTCTGCATCCCTTCTTTATATCTAAATTCAGTTCATTGTTTAAGTTCATTGTTCTGTTCAAATCACGTCTCCTCCCACTGCAGCCTTGACCCCTTATACTTGCAGTCCTCCCCTTAGTTGGGTTCCTTTTATGCTTGGCTCATCATGGTAGAGCACACTGTTCATCTTTTCATTATTTCATGTATGTCAGTTGTGTCTCCTTCACTAGGTTTTGAATTTGTGTGGGGCCAGGATCACATTTTCTGTGCATCTTATGTAAATGCAGCACATTGCTGGGCTAAAAATAAATTCTTTTTTTTTAACATCTTTATTGGAGTGTAATTGCTTTACAATGTTGTGTTAGTTTCTGCTGTATAACAAAGTGAATCAGCTATATGTATACATATGTCACCATATCCCCTCCCTCTTGCGTCTCCCTCCCAACCTCCCTATCCCACCCCTCTAGGTGGTCACAAAGCACCCAGCTGATCTCCCTGTGCTATGCGGCTGCTTCCCACTAGCTGTTTTACATTTGGTAGTGTGTACATGTCATTGCCACTCTCTCACTTCATCCCAGCTTACCCTTCCCCCTCCCCGTGTCCTCAAGTCCATTCTCTATGTCTGCGTCTTTATTCCTGTCCTGCCCCTAGTTCATCAGAACCTTTTTTTTTTTTTAGATTCCATATGTAAGTGTTAGCATACCGTATTTGTTTTTCTCTTTCTGACTTACTTCACTCTGTATGACAGACTCTAGGTCCATCCACCTCACTACAAATAACTCAATTTCGTTTCTTTTTATGGCTGAGTAATATTCCATTGTATATATGTGCCACATCTTCTTTATCCATTCATCTGTCGATGGACACTTAGGTTGCTTCCATGTCCTGGCTACTGTAAATAGAGCTGCAATGAACATTGTGGTACATGACTCTTTTTGAATTATGGTTTTCTCAGGGTATATGCCCAGTAGTGGGACTGCTGGGTCATATGGTAGTTCTATTTTTAATTTTTTAAGGAACCTCCATGCTGTTCTCCATAGTGGCTATAAAAATAGATTCTTAATAAATTCCTGTTGTTTATTTCACAGTAAACAATACTGTAGCTTCCTGGGCATTCTAGTGAATAGATACCGTTAGGAGGACAAGCTGCTGGGCATCTACTACATGCAGCCTTATACAGATTACAGATCATAAAGATGATTATGGTTCCTATCCTTGGTGAACCTTCAGTAGAAGAAAAGGATAACTGAACAGGGCAGAGCAGCCTGGGGTTTATGAGAAAGTTTTTTCAGAATAATGTAAAAAACAACAGGTATCACCGTGAAAAAAGTTTTCAATTTTTTATTATATATTACCTAGGAAGTTGGTAGATGAACGTGGTTTTGAGAAAGTGTTTCTTGGAAAAATTTTGATAGTTGGGAAACAAAACCACTGTGTATGTATTTGAAATAATGAAGTGAAATAAGGAAATGAACTTTTAATTAGGATACCATTTACATAGCCAAAGCAAAGAAGTTTTTCTGTTAAGTGGATTTAGTATTACTTAAACCACAGGCAAAAATGAAGCAGTTTAGCTTGAAAAATTTAGACCATTTAATTCTGAATCTTCCAGCCCTTGGTTGAGTATATTATTATTTGTAAAATAATAATAAAAATCTCTGCAACAGAAATATGAAATTTTTTAAATTTAAATCATTTAAAATAATGTTGTATTTGATTACAGTTCAAGGTCTCTGCATGAACATTTGGGATATATGTAATTTTTTTTTTCCTCTTTAATAGGCAGTATATTACAACGTGAAGCCAGCAGCTTTGCAGCAGCAGTTAGAGAACATTCATCTTAGACAAGACAAAGCAGAAGCATTTGTCAATGCTTGGTCTTCTATGGGTCAAGAAACAATTGAAAAATTCAGGCAGAGGATTCTTGCACCCCACAAGGTATAGGATATACTACTCAAAAGATATTTTTCGATATGTATGTATTGCATAAATTATTATATCTGAAAAGTTCCGCTCTCTTCTTCTATTTTCTGGAAATATTTGTGATTGGTGTTATTTTGCATTTTCAGCAGCATTATATGAGCGTTCCAGTAGTTCCAAATCCTTGTCAACACTTGGTATTGTCAGTTGTTTGTATTAAAGCTATTCTGTTAGGTTTTGTAATGATATCTTGTGTTTTTAATTTACATTTCCCTAATAACAGATTATGATGATTATCTTTTTATGTACTTACTTGCCATCCATATGTCTCCTTTGGTGAAGTGTCTGTTCAGATCTTTTGTCTGACTGTATTTCCACACTGTGACAGATAAAGAATTATAGTAATATAAATATAAAGGACAATTACAGGTGTAAATCCCAGCATATAGAAATGCATGGGTTTTGTTTTTGTTTTTGTTTTTTGGTTGTTACAATTTGTAGAAGGTGTTTGTTTTCTTTCTGTTGAGTTTTGTGAATCTTTGAGTCCTTTGTCAGATATGTGATTTGCAGGTATTTTCTCTTAGTCTGTAGCTTTCCGTTTTAGTTTCTAACAGTGTCTTTTGCAAAGTATATCCTTTAAAATCTGATCAAGTTTGGTTTATCATTTTTTTCTTTTATTGATACTGCCTTTGGTTTTGTATCTTAAGAATTTGTAGCTTAATGCAATGTCACAAACTTTTGTTTACTTCTAAGTGTTTTATAGTTTGTGTTTTACATTTAAGTCTAACATCCAGTTTGGGTTAATTTTATATAAGCCATGAGGTACAGGTCCAAGTTCTTTTTGTTTTTCTGATATGGACGTTCATTTGTTTCAGCATAATTATTGATAACATCCTTTTGTTATTGAATTGCCTTAGTCCCTTTGTCAAAAATCGTTTTGACATATTTGTGTATCTCTTTCTGGACTCTCTTTTTGGTTTCATTTATCTATTTGTCTATCTTTATGCCAATATCATGCTGCTTTAATTACTGTAGCTTTGTAGTAAGTCTTAAAATCAAGTATTGTTAATCTGCTGACTGTTCTTTTTAATAATTGTTTTGGCTATTCTAACTTCTTTACCTTTTAATACAAATTTGAAAACCAGGTTTTTTAATATCTGCAAAAAATTCTCTGGAATTTTGATTGAGATTTTATGTAATTTATAGTTCACTTTGTAGAGAAATGACTTCTTAACAGTATTGAGTATATCTCCATTTATTTAGGTCTTGTTTGATTTCTTATATCAGTGTTTTTCATTTTTCAGCATATTTTGTTAGATTTGAACACTCTTAACCTAAGTTTCTTTTTTTATAGTTGTTGTAAATGGTACTGGTTTTAAAATTTTGGTTTCTAGTTGTTTATTGCTAGTATATAGAAACACAATTGATTTTTTTTTTTATTTTATTTATTTATTTATTTATTTATTTATATATATTTTATTTTTGGCTGTGTTGGGTCTTCGTTTCTGTGCGAGGGCTTTCTTCAGTTGCGGAGAGCGGGGGCCACTCTTCATCGCGGTGCGCGGGCCTCTCACCGTCGCGGCCTCTCCCGTTGCGGAGCACAGGCTCCAGACGCGCAGGCTCAGTAGTTGTGGCACACGGGCTTAGTCGCTCCGCGGCATGTGGGATCTTCCCAGACCAGGGCTCGAACCCATGTCCCCTGCATTGGCAGGCAGATTCTTAACCACTGTGCCACCAGGGAAGCCCACACAATTGATTTTTATATATTGATACTGTATTCAAGACCTTGGTAAACTCACTAATTAGTTATAGCAGTTTTTTTGGTGGTTTTCCTTGTGATTTTCTTTGTAGAAAGTCAGATTGTTCATGAATATAGAGATAGTTTTATTTCTTCCTTTTCAGTTTGTTCAGCTTTTGTTTTTCATGCCTTACTGTACTGACTAGGACTTCTAATATGATGTTGAATAAGATTGGTAAGTTTGAACATCATGCTTTGTTCCCAGTTTTAGAGAGGAAGCATTCAGTCTCTCATCATTAAGTAAGATGCTAGGGACTTCCCTGGTGGTCCAGTGGTTAAGACTCCTTGCTTCCACGGCAGGGGCACAGGTTCAATCCCTGGTCAGGGAACTAAGATCCTGCATGCTGCGCGGTACGGCAAAAAAAATAAAAAAGAGAGTAGGATGGTGGTTACCAGGGGCTGGGGCTGGGGTAGGGAAATGGAGGCAATGTTGTTCAAAGAATACAAATTTCCACTTATAAGATGAATAAATTCTGGGGATCTAATGTATAAAATAGAAACAAAAAGATGCTAGCTGTGGGTTTCCAGAAAATGCCCCTGTATTGTTTTCATTTCTCTCTTTTTTTTTAAACTCTACATTCTGAGATCTCTCAAGTGTCTTCCACATCACAGCTTCATTTTTCATTTTAATTTCTGCTTTTTCCTGTATCCTGTACAGATTTTAAGTTTTCCATTTGTTTATCCCTAAAATTTTTTTAACCATCGTCATTTAAAAAGAAAAAATCTCCACTTGCCTTTGAATATTTGCCTATTTTTTATATTTATATAATTTTCTTGGTTTTTTTTTTCTTGCATTTATATAAGTACAGTATACTTGTATAGTTAAAAATATTTCTTTTTTCACCTCTAATAGTAAGTCATTTTTTATTGTTTTCTGGATGATTGTTTGTTGCTTTTTTAAAAGTAATATTTCTGGGGCTTCCCTGGTGGCGCAGTGGTTAAGAGTCCGCCTGCCAATGCAGGGGACACGGGTTCAAGCCCTGGTCCGGGAAGATCCCACATGCCGCAGAGCAGCTAGGCCCATGCACCACAACTACTGAGCCTGCGCTCTAGAGCCTGCGAGCCACAACTACTGAGCCTACACGCCACAACTACTGAAGCCCGTGTGCCTAGAGCCCGTGCTCCGCAACAAGAGAAGCTACCGCAATGAGAAGCCCGTGCACTGAACGAAGAGTAGTCCCCACTCGCCACAACTAGAGAAAACCCGCGCATTGCGGTGAGGACCCAATGCAGCCAAAAAAAAAAAAAAAAAGTAATATTTCTTCCTTATGTTGTATTACATTAACTTCTGTTTAAGAAGTAGTTTGATCAGTTGTCATATAAAATATGCAAAAAAGTAGTTGGATATGATTAATTGGTCCCTACGACATTGGTCCCTTAAGAATGTAGGAAATTATCTTTTGCCAATACAGAGTATATGAGAGGGTAGCTAATACATTTTTTAATACCTTAAATGCTAATTAAGATCATATAATAATAGCAAACATTTCTTGTGTTTACAGTGGGTCAAAAACTCTACTAAGTGCATTATATCTTGTAAAATCCATTAATAGTTCTAGTTTATATGTAAAATTAAACTGAGGCTTAGAGAGATTAAATAATTGGTCCATGGTCACGCAGATATATAAGTGGTAGAGTTGGGATTTGACAAAGTAGTTACACTCCTAAGCCACTGTGCTATATTACCACCTAAATGTTAGCAGCAAAATTTTTCTGTGTCAGGCATTATGCAGGGTGGTTTACATAGTTTGTGTGTGTGTGTGTATACGTGTGTGTGTTTTATATATTTGAAAAAGAAATAAAACTTTCAAAAGTGTACCTTTACCGTGTTAACCCAAGTGGTCCATGGTGAAGGTGAGGTGGGAATCAGATTGGGCTCTCTCTCTCTCTCTTTTTGTTTTTTCAATTTTGTTTATTTATTTTTGGTTGCATTGGGTCTTCGTTGCTACGTGCAGGCTTTCTCTAGTTGTGGTGAGTCGGGGCTACTCTTCGCTGCAGTGTGTGGGCTTCTCATTGCGGT
The DNA here is from genome assembly GCF_009873245.2 of Balaenoptera musculus. Classification (NCBI taxonomy): domain Eukaryota; kingdom Metazoa; phylum Chordata; class Mammalia; order Artiodactyla; family Balaenopteridae; genus Balaenoptera; species Balaenoptera musculus. Next base: position 94,163,745 of record NC_045787.1, read on the forward strand.
GGCTTCTCGTTGCAGAGCATGGGGTCTAGGTGTGTGGGCTTCAGTAGTTGTGGCACGCAGGCTCAGTAGTTGTGGCACACGGGCTCTAGAGCGCAGGCTCAGTAGTTGTGGCACACGGGCTTTAATTGCTCTGCGGCATGTGGGATCTTCCCAGACCAGGGCTCGAACCCGTGTCCCCTGCATTGGCAGGTGGATTCTCAACCGCTGCACCACCAGGGAAGTCCGAGATTGGTCTCTCTCTTAATTAAGCCTTGTTCCTTTTATGTCATGGTACCTCTGGCAGCTATAATGTTATCTTCCTTTTTTGCCCTGATGACTGTTAAGATATGGCGACTAAAATAGCTGTGGATGAAAATAGAGCATGTCATTTAAATTGTAACGAAAATATATGGCAGTGATTTATTATATAATGAACAAAAGTTGTATTTGCAGTGACTGTTTTACAGTCATTTAGAGGTTCACATAAACTGTGTGGTGCTTGCAGTGGAACATCTGTGTAAGTAATTCTGAATTCACAGAGAGTCAGATTCAATTAAATAACAAGTTAAAAAATCAAAAGGAACTTATTTTTAATTCAGTTTTTAAAAACACCTCTTTTCATCTTCTATTATTTCAATCTAATAAGTGAGAGGCAGATTGAAAATTGATTGGATAGCTTTTTACAGGATACGATTGAAGGGATTTAAAAATTTTATCCCATCTCACTTTTTTTTTTTTTTTAAATACACTTTATCTTAACCTCTTTGGACACTGTAATGTTACCACTGCTTATTAGAATTGGTAGTCTTCCCTCTTTTATCAGTGTTGACTATGTTAGCAGTGTCCTTCTAACAGGGTTTTCTGTTTGATTTTTGTTAAAATGCCTGTGTGGTTACAACATTTATTAAATTATGAATACCCTTTCAGACAGAACTTGAATACTATGTTTAATTTTACTCCTAAAATTCTGGTTAGAGTTCCTTTATGTATTTTCCTGCTCTACAAAATGTAAAAACTTACATGTTAAATATTACTGACATATTGATACATCTCTTTTTTTCTGAGACCTTAAGGAAGAGAATTGTGTTTTTTTATATGATATTTTTTCTAAAATATTTTTACATTTGAAGCTCACCCTATTCCTCAGTAACAGGTATGATTATGAGAAATATACGTAAGGCTTTTCTTTAGCACTCTATGAGTCGCCTGCTCTTTAAAGGCTACTGATTCCTTTTCTCAGTATGCACTTGTATGTTTGTTAGGGAGATTTTAAAGATAAATGTGACAGTTGTATTTGTTTTGAATGCTCAAAATGTGTGTACTGTGATTTCGTCCTGTTAAGAGTGTTCTTAATTTTACCAGTTACATAGCAAATTTATTATTTCATTATGTAGTGAAAATTCATCATGTCTCATATGTTCTTGAGAAACCTGCATTTAAAAATGGATGGCTACTGGCCAGGACCAGAGGGGACTCACTCTCTAGACTCTCAGCATCTCTTAATTCCCTAGCTAATGTGGTGATGGATAATAGACTGGTCTTGGATTATCTCCTAGCTGAGCAGGTTGCAACAATTTGACATAAACATGATGGTCATACAGGGACTCCAGCCACTGCTTACTGCTGAGGCCTCTATGGAAATCTTGGGACCCCTTGACCAGAACGGAGGAAAGTTTCATTCCCAGGGTCAGACAAGGGAAGACTGCCCCTGCCAGCTTGAAGAAGTTACAGAAGAATGAGACTTTTGGCCCTGAATAACCCCAAAAGATTTTGGGAAGGAACTCTTTCAGGGTGGAATTGAGGCAGGAGAGACAGGGCTGGACCCAAGGACAGCCTCCTCATACACAGACTTTAGGCAACAGGCAAAGCCACCTCTCCTTGTTCTGCACTTAATGAGACTATGAAGCATGGAGGAATGGCCATCAGCAACAAGAACATAAATTAAACCTTGATTAAACTTCGTGATACCTAAACAGAGAACCCTAACCAGAAAACCCGCAGAGCTAGAGCTTGGCGGAGCATGAGCAGTAAAAATGCACAGGCTGTGGGTGGCTGCTATACAACCTTCCACACGTGGCGCTAAGGAAAAATTTAAGGGAACACAGCTTTCAGAAGTGCTGTGGCTTTAAAAGACCAATGCGCAAGAGAAGCTGATGTAACCAGATGCAATCAAGATCCCACCCCAGGGACTTCCCTGGTGGCGCAGTGGTTAAGAATCCTTCTGCCAATGCAGGGGACACGGGTTCGAGCCCTGGTCCGGGAAGATCCCACATGCCACGGAGCAACTAAGCCTGTGCTCCACAACTGCTGAGCCTGCACTCCAGAGCCTGCAAGCCACAACTACTGAGCCCATGCGCCGCAACTACTGAAGCCGCGTGCCTAGAGCCGGTACTCCACAAGAGAAGCCACTGCAACGAGAAGCCCGAGAACAGCAACGAAGGCCCAATGCAGCCAAAAATAAAAAATAAAATTTTTTTTAAAAAGCAAATATTGAAAGAAAAAAGATCCCACCCCATCCTTCCAACAATGAATATTCCGCCCCTAATCAAAGAAACCTGCATCCATTCAAGGAATTAAAATGAAATTAAAAGGGGGGGGCGGTGGTCACAAAACTCAAAAAAAAAAAAAAAAAAATGGATGGCTAACATTCTTAAGATAATAATGTTCCTAAACAGTCTTTTAAAAAAATCCTCTTTAAGCCATTATAATAAGATTTACTTTATTGTTAAGTGTAACAACTAATTGTTTGCTTCATTAATTGTTAAATATCTGTCTTTTATATGTAATATAAGAAATTTAGATTTGACATTTTTAAAACTTAGTGTATTCTTTTGTTTTATTATTTTCTCTTATATTCTTATTTCATTTCTTTTGGAATTCTAAGGATGGATGAATGGCTTTATTATAAAGAGAACAGAAAAAGCACACTTCATATAGCTAAATCTAAATACGTTAACTATGAATACATATCTGAGTGCTTTTCCAAGATTTAAACGCTTCTTAACATTATCATCTGCATTTATAGGAGAGGTATTTTGTTATAATTACATCCATATACAAGTCAAATTTCTGCCTCATTTGTTACGTTAGTTGTTGGCATGTTAAGAATCAAGTGAAAGCCATAGTTTTTCCATGTGCTGGAATTGACTGAATGTAAATGTTTGTGAGGTTTAAATGCTGCTATATTCATTTACTGTTTTTTTATTGAAATATAATTTACCTGCAGAAAACGCAGAGATTTTAAGTGTGTTCAGTTTGATGAATTTCAGAAATTATATATACCCATTTAATCATTCTCCTTAACACAATAGAGAAAATTTTCATTACCTGGAAAGTGCCCAGTTTTAATTCCCTCCACCTTCATACTCAGATTTCCATCACTGTAGGTTGTTTTTTTTCTGTTCTTAGACTGAATATAAATGAACTCAAATAAATGTGTCTGTCTACTGTCTCTCAACATGTTTTTTGGGATTCATTCATGTTGTTACTTGTGTCAGCAATTCTTTTGTTGCTGAGTAATATTTCCTTGTATGAAAATAACACAATTTGTTTATCTGTACTCCTCTTGATAGACTTTTGGGTTGTTTCCAGTTTCTGGCTATTATGAATAAGACTGCTATTGACATTTGTGTACAAGTCTTTTTGTGGACATATGTTTTTATTTCCCTTGAGTAAATGTCTAGCAATGGGATTGCTGACCCCTTAAGCTAAATCTGAGGCTTTGTATTTGAGTTTTAGCCAGTCCGTGGCTGCACAGTTTGGGAAAAAGTCATATAAATGTAAAAAGTTATAGAATTGTGAATCTGTCACCTTGTGTGGTTCCCTTCTTTTATGAATCTGTCACCTTGTGTGGATCCCTTCCCTTTAACTTCTTTCTGCTTTTAGTCATTCTCCAATGCCTTCAAATCACTGTTTTTAAAATATTTTGTTTAGAAGTTATACTTTTTATTTGCAAGGGAAGTTGATGTGATATAAACTCCTTCCTACCATTATCAGATTAGGAACTCTAAAACTGCTTCTTTTAAATTGTAAGTCTTATTCTGTCCCAGCTCTGCTCCAGATCCACCAAAGTCTTTCCGTGTTGTTTAATTCTTTCTTTCTTTCTTTCTTTCTTTCTTTCTTTCTTTCTTTCTTTCTTTCTTTCTTTCTTTCTTTCTTTCTTTCTTTATTTTTGGCTGTGTTGGGTCTTCGTTTCTGTGCGAGGGCTTTCTCTGGTTGCGGCGAGCAGGGGCCACTCTTCATCGCGGTGTGCGGGCCTCTCACTATCACGGCCTCTCTTGTTGCGGAGCACAGGCTCCAGACGCACAGGCTCAGTAGTTGTGGCTCACGGGCCCAGTTGCTCCGCGGCATGTGGGATCTTCCCAGACCAGGGCTCGAACCCGTGTCCCCTGCATTGGCAGGCAGATTCTCAACCACTGCGCCACCAGGGAAGCCCCTTCTGTGTTGTTTATAATGGAAGTCAAAGTTCTTACAATTGCCTTTAAGACCCTACATGATCAGTGACCCCTTTTGATCCACTATCTTGTTGACATCCACCTGGCTCACTTTGGATAATTCTAGTCTCTTTACCTCAGAAGCTCTTGGTTGTTCATGTGGTTGGTTGGCTTCCTTATCTTTTTCAGCTCTTTGCGCAAATATCACACGTATCAGTGAGCCTTGCCGTAATCATCATAGTGAGAAGTGCTTCCACCTGTATGGTACATTCTTACTTCATTTTTTTCTATAATACTTATTATTCTTATCTGGCTCTCTATGTATTCTACGTGTTCATTTTTTTTAATTGTCTGTCTCTACTACTAAACTATAAACTCCACAAGGGTAGGAATTTTTGTCTGTTTTGTTCACTACTGTATTTTCACTACTTTACATGGCCCTTGGTAGATAGTGGGTCCTCAAAAAATAGTTGTTGATTAAATAAATGCACAATATCCCTGCTTTACTAATTGTGCTATTTTGAGGTTCAGTTTATAAGGTTTTCTTATAAAGAGGGATATTTGTGTTCATTGGTGGAGGAAAGAAAAGTAAAGAGAGGAGGGTATGGATTATATTTTGTATTTCCTAGTGTTCTTTTGTGTTTTCGTTTTGGTTGTACTTTAAGCCTTTTGTGGTTCATTTATTTCACGACTCTTGAGTTTTGCTGGAATACTAGATTCAGTCATTTACATTTTTCCTCTTTAAAAGTGGGAATATGTATAATAAGAATTGCTTTAGTTTGAAATGGAAATTCTCCAGGGAAAAAAGGTGATGTCATTAGCTGTTGATGCAGCAATCAATTTAAAGAACTTTAGATCTAAGAGACCTTTAATCAGTCTAATTTGAAATAGAAATGTATTCTCTGCTTTATAAATAATTGACTAAAACCAGACCATTAACAAATTAAATAAAGATTTTACTAATGCCAAAGAACTGTGCTGTTAGCAAAATTACTCTTACGTCATAGTCGTCAAAGATGTGCACTTGCTAAATAGAATTGATGTACTTTTTCAGAGTGTTGCCAACTGTGAGAGCATTGGTTGAATGACATTTCGATGTCCTCAAACTTGTACTATGGCCTTCATATATTCATGGTATGCAGAGGTGGCAAGCAGTCTGAAGGATGATTCATTGATGTTTTCCCTCATCACTTTATAACTTGGATATGAAGACCAATTAGGTATTTTGGCCAAACCTGTGGGTCAAGGAGTATAATTTTAAGTTTCATGCCACCCTGGCAGTGACACTAGGTTGACTTTTGTGGCATCTAAACTTGAGGGTATAGGTTAGAGAGTATCCCTAAGTTGTGATATTTGTAATAAAGCATTTATACCTCTTGTAATGTGGATACTGTATTGCATAATAGTCATCTCCAAGATCCTGACCTTGTCTTCGTATACTTATAGATGTCACAGTATAGAATTCTTTCTCTGGGAGGCAAGTAGTAGTGTGGCTTGTTCCTTTGAGACTTACTGCCTCCTGTTCTTGCCCATGACTAGAGGATGGCAAAGAGGTTGAAGATGTTCTCTCATCGCACCTATACATTCCTCTGTTACAGCCTTTAATATATTGTATCTTTTAAAAAATAGCATTATTAAATTATCATTTACGTAGTGTAATCTGTATCCTTTTAATTGCACTGTTTGGTGAATTTTGATAGCGTTGTATCTGTGAGATCATGGTCATAATCAAAATACAGAGCATTTTCATTGTGCTAAAAAGTTTCCTCATGCCCCCTGGCAGTTCTTTCCTCCCTAAACCCTGGCTGCAGGAAACCACTGATCTGCTTTGTGTCACTATAGATTGTGTTTAGTAGGATTTTATATAAATGGAATCATACACGTGTACTTTCCTCTGGCTTCTTCCACTGAGTATGATTTTGAGGTTCATCCATGTTGTTTAATTGTTTTTTATTGTGGGTTGGTATTCTTTTTTATTGCGGGGTGGTATTCTATCATACGGATGTGTCACAGTTTGTTTATCCATTCACTTGTTGATGGATAGTGGGGCTCTTTCCAGCTTTGGGCAATTTTGAATAAATCTGTTAGCATTCATGTACACATCTTTTTATGGACATATATTTTCATTTCTCTTGAGTAACTTCTTAGGGGTGGATTGACTGGGTTGTAGGGTCAGTGTATATTAACTATATGAGAAACTGCCAAACAGTTTTCCAAAGTGGTTATACTATTTTACCTTCCAACCAGCAGTTTCTTCATATCCTGGCCAACACTTGGTGCTGCCATTCTTTAAAGTTTTAGCCGTTCTAATGGGTATAAGGATGTTGAACATAAGGATTTTGAATATCTTTTTATATGTTTATTGGCCATTTGTTTATCTTCTTTTGTGAATTATCTGTTCCAATCTTCGCCCTTTTTGTATAGATTTCATTTTCTTTTTCTTTTCTTTTTAAATTTATTTTTCTTTTAACATCTTTATTGGAGTATAATTGCTTTACAGTGGGGTAGATTTCATTTTCTTATTGTGATAAGAATTCTTTATATAGTTTGGGTACAAGTCCTTTGTCAGGTATATGTATTGTGAATATTTTATTAGTCCGTGGTTTGCCTTTTTCTTAATGGTGACTTTTAAAGAAGAGAATTTTTTATTTTGATGAAGTCTAGTTTATAATTGTTTTCTTTTATGGTTCATACTTTTATGGCTCTCTCTAAAATCTTTGCCTAGCCTAAGATCACAAAGATTTCCTTTTATGTTTTCTTCTGGAAGTTTGATGATTTTAGCACTTACATTTAGGTCTGTGATCCATTTTGAGTTCATTTTTGTGTTTGGTGTTAGATAGAGGTTGTTTTTTGTTTCCATGTACATATCTAGTTGTTCCAGCATCATTTACCTTGGTACCTTCGTTAGAAGTCAATTGATGGGTCTTTATGTCTATCCTTTGCCAATGCCACATTGTCTTTATTGCTGTAGTTTTATATTCTTCAAGTTAGGTAATATAGCTCCTCCAACTCTTTAAAAAAATTGGTTTGACACTTTTAGGTCATTTGCCTTTCCATTTAAATTTTAGAATCAACTTGTCAGTTTCTGTTAAAAAATTCCTGCTGGGGATTTAATTAGATTGTCCTAAATTCTATAGATCATTTTTGGAAGAACTGACACCTTAATAATATTGAATCTTTAAATTCTTGAGCATGGTATGTCTCTCCATTTATTGATATCTTCTTTAATTTATTCCAGTAATGTTTGTAGTTTTTCCAGTGACGAGGATTTGCACAAATTTTGTTATCCTTATGCTATAGACTGAATGTTTGTGTCTCTTCAAGATTTGTATGTTGAAACCTCACCCCCATGGTGATGATATTAGGAGGTAGGACCGTTAGGGGGTGATTAGGTAATAAGGAAAGAACCCTAATGAATGGGATTAGTGCCCTTATAAAGAGGCCCTAGAGAACTCCCTTGCCTCCTTCTGCCACATGAGGATACAAGAAGTCTGCAGTCTGAAAGAGGGCCCTCACTCAACCTTGCTGGCACCCTTATCTCAGACTTCCAGTCTCCACAACTGTGAGAAATAAATGTTGTTATTATTAAGCTGTGCAGTCTGTGGTATTTTGTTTTAGTGGCCTGAACAGACTAAGACTGTGTATTTGCATGATTTTGGTTGCTACTATAAATGGAATTGCATTTTTAATATTTTCCAATTGTTTGTTTCCAGTATATTGAAAACTATTGATGTTTCATATTAATCTTTTGCCATAACTTTCTTAAAATTGGCCATTAGTTTTAGTAGCTTTTTTGCAGTTACTTAGGATTTTCTACATATGTGTTATATCAAAATGACTTTTGTATATGTTTGTCTTCATCACTAGACTTGAAGCTCTTGGGACAGAGATTGTAAGTTTATTGATTTTTATGTCCCCAGCATCTATGATGGTACAAAAGTCAGGTCCATGCTCTGGTTTTTCTCCTTTCTGGCTGCTTCTTTTAGTCAGTCATATTTGCTACTTTCTTCTCATTTCCATAACCTCTAAATTTTGTATTGTGCCAGGAGTCAGTCCCTGATCCTCTTCTTTTTTCTTTTGTACTTCCCTGGCAATCACATCTAGGCTTCTGGGTTTAAAAACTATTTTCTAATAAAACATTTTTTCTCTAGCCTACTTGATAGTTTCATTGGATATAGAATAGGCATCTCAAGCTTAACATTAAAAAAATAAACTGATCTTTGGATCATTCCTCTTGAAACTGTTCCTGTAGTTTTCTCATCTCAGTTAATGGTAAACTTGTTTTTGTTTGTTTGTTTGTTTTTGTTTTTTTCATTTGCAGAGGCCAGTCTTTATATCATTGTGCCATTATTATTTAAAAATGGGTAGAAGACTAGGATGAAAGTCTGATTCTACTGATAAGAAGTGTAGGTTTCATCAGCATACAACTTGTGGTATTTACGTAAAGATGGGAATCATTAGTGTCCTGAAAGCAACAGGCTTTTTCTCAAATTATATCCTTGTTGAGTTAAGGCTGATATCTATTGTATATAATAGTTAAGAAAACCACATATATAAAATGCCGGAAATTGAAGATTTTTCTTAATGCCAAGGTATTATTTTTAGCCATTTAGGACTGGAATTTATTATTTTTTGAGTTTTAGATATTCCTCTAGTTAGGACAAAAGTAGGGAACCACTTGCATTCCTTCTGTTAAATTACTTGGTAATTTAATCACCATTTATAATTTTATTATATTTGCAGATTTGTTCTAAGTCCCAAACAAATAGCTTTTTTAGAATCTGATTTTGTAAATTGGGCACTGCCAGCTTAAAAATGGGGAATAAAATTTGGCATCTCCCGGAGGGCATCCAAATGACAGCCTGTTGAAATTTTTGCTGATTTGATTAATGAACCTATTTGAGCAGATTATAAATACCTTCTTCATTTCTTCTACAGCATTTTCTTTCCAAAGGAAAAAGGTGAAAATTTGAGGTATAATCATCAGTGCCTCTATTGTTCACTGGTACATAGAATGTTTCCAATTCATTCATTCACTGTTCATTTCAAATCGAACTTTCTCCACTTAAATTTAGTATCCATTGATGATTTTTACTTGCATCAATTTCTGTAACTTTTGATTTTGATATAATTTCAAACTTAGAGAAAAGTGGGAATAATAGCATAAGGAATCTTCATATACTCTTTACTCCTATTCACCAGTTGTTTACATTTTTCATATTTAATCTCTAGAATGGGGATAATAAGAGTACCTATCTCAAGTAGTGTTGGTATTGTCTCCTAGTTTCACTGTAAATATTTTGTTAGTTTTGTTTTTCTTACTACTCTGTGTAACTGTAAAGTATTTTTAAAAATAATTCTAGTTATCCTATATTCCCTCTTCATTTAAGTTTTCTGAATACTGATCTTTTTCTGTGAAATTTTATGTGTGGGTGTGTGTATGTGCGTATACCTACATATGAGTTTAGTGATTTTTTATTTTTAATTTTTATATTACTCTTTCATGTGGGCATGGGACAAATATTTTTAAATCACAAAATTCAATAGAAGAGGCTCTAGAATTTAAGAACGTCAACCAACGAACTCTTTTTAGTTATGATGGTTTTAAAAATTTACCTTTCCTTGTATTTTTTGATTTGTTTCAATTCAACAGATAGATATAGAGTGCCAACTATATTTAAAAGATACTATTAAAAAAAGAGGGCTTCCCTGGTGGCGCAGTGGTTGAGAATCTGCCTGCTAATGCAGGGGACACGGGTTCGAGCCCTGGTCTGGGAAAATCCCACATGCCGCGGAGCAACTGGGCCCGTGAGCCACAACTGCTGAGCCTGCGGGTCTGGAGCCTGTGCCCCGCAACGGGAGGGGCCGTGATAGTGAGAGGCCCGCGCACCGCGATGAAGAGTGGCCCCCGCTTGCCGCAACTAGAGAAAGCCCTCGCACGAAACGAAGACCCAACATGGCTAAAAATAAATAAATAAATAAATAAATAAATAAAGTAGCTATTAAAAAAAAAAATACTGTAGGAAACATTAGGCGACCCAAATGCCTTATATTTATAATGCTTTGTAGTTTCCAAAACAATTTGAATATGCATTTTCTTATTTGATATTACCAGTAACTCAGAAAAGTAGATAATTCACGTAGATTTATTTCCATTTTTTATGAGGAAATTGAGACCTTGAAAGATTGTGACTTAACTATCAGGGTCACCTAGCTAGTAAGTGACAGCGTAAGCATGAACTAAAGCATAAGCTTTAAGTTAGTGATCTCAATTCTCCCATTCCACCTCTGTGCAGTGACTGAGCATACATTAATTTATGCAGAGGTCTGACCTAGTGGGACCATATTTTAATTTATTCACTTAATATTTATCTTTGTCATTTATCTTAAGTACTTAAAGGACAGGGATAGGATTAGTTAAATGAGATCAAAACAGTGTCTTACAGGTCCATACAAATACCTAGAGGGTGCTTTTCAATTAAGACGGTGATGTGTGTCAAAATGCTTGGATATATGAGAGTAGTTATGACATGTTCTTTCCTGTTATATTGGAGGGTCTACTGCATGTGACTGTTGAAAAAGTAGTGGGCTGCTATTAGAGACTATGTTACTACTGCAATCAGTGTTAAAGATCAGTACATTACGTATCCTTACTTAACATGTACCATTAAATTGATTTTTTTACTTGTGGTATTATGGATTATGTCTTTGCAACATCTTCCCCCTTTTTACCCATAACCTCTAAAAGGTTCAGTGCCAGAAAGTACAGAATTGTATCTTTATTTTCTCATCACATCCTCTCTCGAATAGATAATACTTTCATTGCTCTCTTTCCAGTTTGGCTTTGAGTCACTGCTGTGATTCTAGCTGTTGAACAGTCTTTCAAGTTAGCAATTAGTATTCCAGTTAAGTAAAAATTGTTGTGAGGCTGCCATTCTTACCAGTGTAGCTAAGGTAGTTTTACTAAATCAATTACTAGAGTCATGTTGTCAGAGGTATATGACAATTACATGTCACAAAACTTCCCTAAATATTGATACTTTAGATTTATTGGAAATTAGATTTAAAACTTCATAGTTTTGAGGTTGGAGAAACCAATAATCTGTCCTGTTCAGTAAAGCCACATTTATGCTGCTTAATATTTTGAAACTTAAGCTGTTTTAGTCTGTCTTTACTGTTTTTGCCTTCCTGATTCAATTTTGCTGTTGTTAATTAATAAATTCAAAGAAAGTATTCTAATTAGTTTCTGTCATAACTGGGAACCATAGTAAGTTAGAATACTTTGGAAAGCATGATAACACCTGCTCACTAGTAGATATCAATTCTTTGCCTGGCTCTATTCCAGTCTCACTAACTGTGTCTAAATGTGTGAACCTCTTACCATCTGGGCACTTCAATTTCCCTTAAAAAAAAAAAAAAAGTTCTACCGTGTTCTACTTACTGCAAAGAGTTTTGAAAGATAATAGGAGGTCATTAAAGTACTTATCACCAGTATATGCTATTTACTGGTTAAAATTTATAGCTATTTAAAAAACATTGGCTTTAAAATATACTGGTTTTTGTTTTTGTTTTTTTTTGGCTGCACCGCGTGGTTTGTGGGATCCTAGTTCCCTGACCAGGGAGGGATCAACCTGGCCCTTGGCAGTGAGAGCGCGGAGTCCTAACCACTGGACGGCCAGGGAATTCCCTAAAATATACTGTTTTAAAATAGTAATTTACTATTTATAAACCATTGACTCCTTTAGTGTAGTTCATCGCTTAGTCTCAGAACTTTTATTTTTAGAACAGAGTGTATTTAAAGACCAGTTTTACTGTTGAATTTGACAGGCGTGGCACGTGGCCAATCTAATGAGCCCAAAGGGAGAGTGTACAGAGTGTGCAGGTTAAAGGAGCCCTGGAACTGACTTTCCACAAAGTCCAGGCTCTCCATGTTCATTCCTGCTGATTGGAGATTTGCTTAAAGTTGACTCTTTTCTTCCTTCTGTACCATCTGATTCCAATCTGTGCTTGTCTTTTGTAGCTGGAGACGGTTGGATGGCAGCTTAACCTTCAGATGGCTCACTCTGCCCAAGCAAAACTAAAATCTCCTCAAGCTGTGTTACAGCTAGGAGTGAGCAATGAGGATTCGAAGGTAAGAAAGGGTATCCCATTGAAAGGATGTATTTTGTTTACTAGGTCTTGTACTTTATTGTTAGCAAGGTCTTTGTTCTCTGAATTGAAGATTTAAACATAATTTAATTAAAATTAAAGAAAGATTAACAAAATGACAGATCTTTGTGACAAGTTTTGGTGTCAGATTTACATATCACTTTGTTATTTATTTGAAAAAACAGGTGGTCTTACAAGGTACTTTTCTTGCAAGAATATGTTATAATGTCTTCTTTTAAATTCTGCAGTGGAAAAAATTGGTAGTAGTCATATAAAATTATGAGTTTAATGTTTTAGATAATTGTGGATGTTTCTGGGTGTTTTGTGTTTTAAGCTGCATACATATGGCAAAGGGAATAATGTTGTCCAGCCAATGCCTGAAATATGAAGGTGACCTGAGTTCTGTTTGTGTATGTATAGTATGTCTGTGTGTGTATTTAAATCTCAGCTATTACAAAATAGAATTTTGGATTAGTTTTAAACTGCATGGTGATTTCTTCTTTAGTATTAATGTAAGAAAACTTGAACATGTTTTCAAAGGTCAAAGAGTTGCTATGGAATAGTTTTTACTACAGCATATTGAGAAATGTGTATTTCAGTTGTCATTGAATGCTATTTTTATATATTTTTTACTATAATTGAGTATCTTTAAGAGAGAGAGAGAAGGGGGAGTGACTTTTTTTCCTTAAATAAATGAGACTGTCTCATTTTAAGACAAATGAAATAGAGGTGAGAATGAGGTAGGAAGATCTGAAGGAGAAGAGATTACTGTGGCTGTATGTGATCAGAGAAGAATGGAAGAAATGTTATTATTTATAATGGGCATTGAAGGATGTGTATATTATTACTTCTTTGTTAGCACTTTCACTGTTTATTATGTCTTGTACATTTCTGTCTTCCATAAGAACTGGCATCAGTGCCTAGCTCAGGTTACATGTCTACAGAATTTTAGGCAATTGAATTGGATCTTAACATATATAATTTATTAATTTATTACAGTGTTTGCAAAGAATCATTTCATTTCACACATTTTCAACAGAAAAGAACATAAACTTAATGGTTAAGTGTCGAATTGACTGGTATATTATATATGCTCTGCAATTTAGTAGCGGTCTAACCTTGGGCAAGTGACTTAATCTTTATGAGTGTCAGTTTCTTCATCTGTGAAACAGGAATAATATTATCTGTCTCACAGGGCTTTTATGAAGATCAAATACTCAGTGTATGTAAAGTACATGATGCTCTATAAATGCTGGCTGCTGCCATCTTCATCATCATCAATAAAAGTTTTCTTGGGCTAATGAATAAATAAATCTCTTTGTTTTAAACCAAAGCTGCCACTAACTTTATTTCTTGATGAAATTAACCTTTTCCCTTTTCTTTCATTCTTTCTCCCTTTAATTTTTGATCATATTTTTCATATGTATGCTTCTGAGAATAGGGGAGGGAAAGGATAGCCTGGAAAGTCCTTTATTTTTTTTTCTCCCCATGAACTAGGGAAGGCCTTCCTTTAGGTTTAGGATAATAACCTGGAACTCAGTGGTGTGGACTGGGACGATTCCATGAGGGAAAACACACACCTGTATACACACATACGTATATGCGTTCTCCAGGTATACGTTCGCTGCTTTATTTCTCGTGACTATCATATGTTAAGTCTGAGTAGCTAAATGGAGTTTATGGCTTGGAAGGATACAATTTTGACTCTATATTTGATATACTTTAAGCATCATGACTTTGGCAGTGTGTAACTTTGGGATGGATGCTTGAGTCCTCCCAACTTCTTTATTATGTCTTCAAAACATGTCTCTGTGTCAGTTATATCTTTAGGCAGTAGGAATGAATGAGTAATGCTTCAAGTAAAAGAGTCATGTTTTTAATTCATATTATTCAGGAAGTCTATACAGATGTGAGATCCAACTCATTTGAGATATAGGTTTGAGTACATTTGTATTTTTCTGTCTGTTGCTATTTTAAAATTTTAGATGAACATTTGGTTACCCTTATGACTTGCAGAGCTAGAGAACCGTTTTCATTAACAGACACTTGGGAAGAGGCGCAGCAGCACACAAATGTAAAGGATATTTTCATTTCGTATGCAGACTTAAGTGACCCTCTTTCTCTGTGTTGCCTATCTCCCCTGTGGCATTTTGTGGATTTGGTCCCTATTTCTTATATATTGTAAGCAGCAGACATAATGGAATGTACAACCACGGTCAACCTGGTTAGAAACATGCCCTCTCCAAGTGACGTGTGCCCTAGCTATAAAGGAACAGTTATCTACCATACCTCTGTTCCCCTCAGTGAACTGCTGCTGGGAAGCTTTACTTTTTCTCCATGTTTTTATGATCTGGTATTCTATTCTTTGTACTCTTGTTATATCTGATTCCTTGATGTTAATTTTTACATAACTTCTTTTATTAAGGACCAAACACTACTCTTCCCCCAAACATTTGCTCTGTTCTGAAATGAGAATTCGGGAATTCTAGACAGGTTAGAATATTAGGTGAAAGGAACATGAGTATGGAACATGTTTTAAAAACCAAATTTGTTAAAGGAAGGGAGAAATTTTATTAAAAGGAAGATTAAAAGTTATCGCTGATTAGTTTATGATGCAGAGTATCATAAAGTACAAAGTTGTCATGCTTAAGAAATTGACATTTGTTTAAAACAGGAAACAGGTAAAATTCTTTCAAATGTATGTTTTACAGTGTAGTTATCCTGAAAGTACACATATATTAAAATAATTCTGAGAGGATTAGAGTCAGTGCAAATTGTAAGAGAATATTTTGATAGTATTTACAATACTTTTGAGCTGCTGAACTGAAAACTTACAGTAATTCGCTGAAAAGCGTGGTTTCTAAGAATCTCTTTCTTCTCATTCCCTTCCAACATACACATGAAAAGTGTAGCCTGCAGTGAAGTTTTAATTGCTGTCACTTTAGATAACATTGTTGTACTGGCCTCCTTTCTGTTAGAACATTTCTGTCTCGAGGCTTTCCTGTTTTGCTACTAATTTTATCATGAAAACTGGATGATTCTAGCTTTTCCTGTAGTATTTTGATAGATATTCTAGTTGTTTTCAGTTAATTTTCTTACTGTTTGTCTACTGCATTTAGCAAAGTAAGATTATCTTCCTGTTCCACACATACCTCAAAACAAGTTTTCTGAGTTTTTTGGCTTTTTTGTTTTTTTTGTTTTACTTCATTAGGGGGCAGTAGAGCTCTTTGCTTACCTAACCTCTGGCACTCACAGTGTTATTTGAAATAACATTCAAAATAATTTGTGAAGTCAGTAGTTGTGGGAAATGCTAAGTGTTTACATTTCTAATCTGTGTATAACAATAGAGTTCTCTTGTTTCCATCAACAAAATTAGTGCCTATTAATCAGATATGTACAGAACAAATAAATAAAATCATCCTGATTTCAATATTTGCTAATTTGTATATGATCATTTGCCAAAATGAAATTTATTAAAAAGCCTTCTACACTGTTGATTTTTTTTGTTACATTCTGCCACCTGTATTAACTTCTCTATGAGAAAAGAGAATACAATAATCCCAAAGATAGTTGAATGGCTGTGTTAGGTTAGAGCATAACTGGTTCCAGACTAGTCATAGAGACAGTTGAAATTTCTTTATTTATAGAGAATAGCAATTTTATATGTAACAGATTTGGTAATTTTGAATGGCATCAACACTTTAACTGAATATGCTAAAAACACTAAAATATTTGAATTTTACTACTAATCTTGCATTTTCCAAAGTAAATTTGCTGTTCAAGACAATCATATTTTGTAAATGCAGTGATTCTAAATTCTTTTTGTTCATCCTTTAAGAAAGGATCCTTGTGTTTCATTCTTTTTTTCTTCTTCTTTTGAAACAACTGGGATAAAGTCACCTTGACAAGAGAACTTTCTAAACATTTATCTAAGTGTTCCATTGGATTGTGCTCAGGTTGCAGAAGGGTAATTATGGTCTTGAGTGAACTTAGGACTTTTAATACCAATTTTTAAAATTAGAGGTCTTCATTCTTATTTTCAAAATGTATGACAAATTCTATTTAGATTGAGAAAAGGGGAAAAAAGCCTTTTTTAAATTGCTTACTCTATGTAGATATGGTATTACCTCCTTTGATATTTAAAACATCTCTTCCAGGTATGAATTCTTATTATTATCTGTATTTTATAGATAGATGGAGAAATGGAAACATGTAGTGGTTAGTTTATTTTCCTAGGTTATTCCTAACTAATAAACAGAGCTAGGATTTGAAGTCAGGCAATTTTATTTCAGAGACCTATGCTATATTTATTGCTAGGATACTGTATCATTTTGCTTATTTAATAACTTAGCAGTTATCCTGTAATATGTGTATATGTTTCAAGGTGTTGAAAGCTTTTCTAAAATGCAATGATTTTTTATTATTGTCTTCATAAAACTAAAATTACGTGGATTCTAAATTTCCTTTTCTTTTTCTTTGATTAAATTGAAACAATTTTACACTAAAGTCAATGAAAGACGCTAATATATTCTTTTATGTGGTAAGTAAAGTTGTATGTTTTGATGTTGTCTCAGTTCAATAGACACTGCATTTATTAACAGACCTTATTGTAAGGGCTATATGACATTGATGTTGATGTGTCGTGAACAAAGAAATAGGGTTGTATCATTAAAACACATCCTTAGCTGTATATATGACAGGTTTTTCAGTAAGAGAAAAACACATAATGCTGTCAAATCATGAACTCTTTGTATTAGAAATTTAAAGTA